>NC_058131.1:413742718-413783368 GCF_016433145.1 Gracilinanus agilis
CAAATGATAGCGCCGGTGGCAGAGCGGCGAGCGAAGGGGGGAACGGCAGGGGTGGGGGCGGGGGGTGGGGTGGGCGCAGCTTTTGAATGAGTAGCATCTTCTGCTAGGAGATGAGCCAGTAGAGCCGAGTCGGAGGACGAGACTGTAAGGGCAAAGCTGAGGCTTAGGTGGAGAGACAGCGCCCCCGGGGGACAGTGGCTTTGGTCTTCTTCTCTTCCTCCTTGGGGGGGAGAAGAGAGAAAAAAGGGGAGGGGAGGGAGAAAGAGAGAAGGAGAGGGAGGAGAGGAGAGAGTTCTGCATAAATCTTTCCATGCTCCACCTCCATTTACCTGAAGTCTGAAAAGCTGCCGCCTCACCTAACGTCAAGATGATTGATAGGTCGAGGGTCAAGGAAAGCTTTCTAGGAATGTGGCTTATGTTCAAAGAAAATGACCTTTCCCTCACACCCCCCTCAAAAAGTTCAGAGGCAAATCTTATACTGACTACTCTGAATCAAACCTATTTTCAAACCTCCTTAGGAACTTGAGCATTCATGCACTTTACTCTTCCTTGTTTTTTGTTTGCTTATACATATCCACAGATACCCAAAAGTACACATATATTACACATACATGTTATGATATATGTATATATCATATAATATTTCACATATAATATGATACATGTGTATATATACCATGGGAAAATTTGATGCCACTTAACTGTAATTTTTTTAAATGATACAAAATCATTTTTAGAAGCTAAACCAAGAATCCCAAAGACCAGAGTGAAAGGAGGTGGGGAAAGCAAACTGTTCGTTCTTCGGGGACTGAGAAGGGGACATGGAAAAGAGGAAGGCTAACAGGGCACCCCAAAAGTGATCCTCAGTGTGTAAAGGAGGATTTACCTTTCTCTGGGGAAACAAATCACTTTTCACAGCGGTCTAGATTGCAATAGGATTCCCTTAAATTGAGATGGAATTAGGGGAAGAGGAAGTTAAATGGAATTCCTCCTTTATTTTATCCCTCGATCCTCTTCCCCACCTCCAATCAGGAAGTTGCTGACTGCATCAGCAGGTTGATAGAGACTGTCAGTGGGCATTTGACTCAGAAACCTGGGATAAATAAATGATAGACCCACGAGTAAGTTCCCTTATTACTTCTTCGAACCTGAGTCAGGCATAGAGGGCACAGATATATAATAATAATATATAATAATATAACTGGTAGCGTTATATTGCTTGTGTTGCTACCATTGAACAAGATATCCGGCCTGTTTCATCAAAAAAGGTGTGTCCTTTCATTTTTGCCCTTAAAAAAGAAAGGAAGGAAAGAAGGAAGAGAGAGAGAGAAAGAGAGAGAAAGGAAGGAAGGAAGAGAAAAAGAAGGAAAGAAAGAAGGAAAGAAAGAAAGAAGGAAAGAAAGAAAGAAAGAAAGAAAGAAAGAAAGAAAGAAAGAAAGAAAGAAAGAAAGAAAAAGGATGAAATGAAGGAAGGAAGGAAGGAAGACAATGAGAGAGAGAGAAAGAGAGAGAGAGAGAGAGAGAGAGAGAGCGCTTAACTGCTGCTGCTCCAGTCTCTTCTTTTTTTCCTCTCCCCCGTCTGGCACTTGTGATCATTAGCACTGAAAGCTGTTAATGTCTTGTCTCACAGCTCCCCCTTTAGTCTCCTTGCTCTCCTGTCTCGCGTTCAAAGCCAGATCAATAGCAGTCTCTTTTCCAACCTTGACCTATCCCTCGACCCCGCCTCCGTCTGCAGCTGGGCCCACTGTTCTGTTTTCTCACTCTGTCGATACCAAGTCACAATCGGTGACAGCAGACAAACAAGAAGGACTAGCCTCCATCCCGGGGCGAGCTGAACTCGTCCCCCACCCCACCTCCTTCCCTTTTCTTCCACTCACCCCCAGCACTGCCAGCTACAATGGTACTGAGGCCAGAAATGTTTCTGTCCCACGGATTATTTTCATTCTTTTCCAAGGGTCTCCCTCACCCTGCCTTTGATCCATCAGTGGTTTGATTATAATAAAAGGTACTTCAAAAAGAAACGTGTAAATTAACATGTTGTGGAAATTATGAAAAGTACAGGTTGCACTTATATTCACTCTGGCTTTAGTGACTAAAGACAGTTTACTCGTCTCTTTGACAGATGGCAGTCGGTCAAGGACTTTTCCTTTAAAAAAAATTAATTGATACTGAAGAATGATGAAAATGGTTTAAAGCTCGGCTTTTCAATATTCTGCCTTAATTTTTTAAAATCAGCAAGTGTCTAACATTTCTTTAAAGCAGAAAAATAATCCCTTACTCTTATCTGTTCCTTATTTTAAATATGCATTCCAGCAGCTGAACAAAAACTCCTGAACATTCTGTCATTTAACATTTCTATAATTTCTTTATTGACAAACAACACAGAAATTGTAATCTGTTTTTATTAAATTTAATTTTACATTCACACATCAGCATATATGCTGAATGTAAACACTACAAAGTGCAGTATTTGTTCAAAATAGTGGAAGGAAATAGTTTTCAATTGTCAAACTCTTAAATAGTAATGAATTAGAATGAATTTTTATCTTCTACGATACAATGTTCCTCTTCTGAGTTTTTATTATTTACATTTTATGTGATGTCTTCAACAGAAATTTGGCATGAATAAAGATTGGCAGCGTCAAGTCAAAATGGGAACCCCCAATATTTCTTTGGAGCAGAAATTGATATTTAATTTGGTTAATATTTTTAATGCTGTTCCACCCTATAAAATATAGTGAAAAACTTTGCAGCAAAAAGAAAAACTCAACAATATATTTTGCCTAATGATTTCTTTCAGCTTCATTTCTGGTGATCTGTGACTATCTGGCAAACAGTTTCACATGCACTGGAGGAAAGCGGTGTAAGCAAGTAGTCTGCTAATTTCTATCCTCTTTGGATCTATAAATGTGGCTGCTTGTGAAAATCAGAATAAATGCTAAACATTGATCTGGTCATCTTTTTGAATTTGTATACCTTACAAGGAATCAGAAATGCAGCATCTAACCAAATCATATTTACATACATATTATTAAAGCTCCCAAGAGAGCTATTTTTCCTTCCCATCTAGTACCAGAATCTCTATGAGCTATCTTTTCAGAACGATAAAAAGACAAAAGAGGTCTTTGGGGCTTCTTGGCTGATCTTCTGGAAAGATTTTATATCATTTTTTAAAATTACATAGTTAAGTGACATCAAATTTCTATATGGCATAATCACTCAAAATTTGTATTCTCTTTGTATCAAGTCACTTTATGGCAGTAAACAAGACAACAAAACTATATCCTAACCAATCTCTTTCATAGATTCCTCTCATTTATTGCACCAACAAAATGGCTCTTTAGCTATTAAAATACTTGCTGCGGCAATTTTCACCTTTTTTTTCCCCATAAATGATATTGAGTCTTGAAACAACAGCCTATTTTAGACTACAGATAAGTGTATGAATCATCTGTACACCTGCTATCTCTAAAGGGTTAAATGGTATTCTTCAGAGTTCCTGATTACTCATTGTACTTTATTTTATTTGTTAAAAACAAAATATTGTACTGAGTTATCCCAGAGTTATCGAGAATGATATGGAATGTCTCTGTGCTGGGAAGAGCTGGAACTTCCCTTTAAAAACATTCTCACCTCATTTGGAATTTTCTTGCCTTACTAATTTTGTTATGTTCCTTGGCTGAGTCATGAATTCAAATTTGGTAAGGACTGGCATCACCCAGTTGGTCGACTTCGGAGAAATATGTTCCAGAACATGATCCCCTACCTACCAAGTCCCCCCACACATACCCCAAATGAGTGTGTGTGTGTGTGTGTGTGTGTGTGTGTGTGTGTGTGTATGTGTGTATACAGAAAGAATCTATCTGTGCTTTTCATGCCTTCTCTACCAAATCTGTAACTTGTTTGACTCTTCAAATGTAAAAAGTGAGGCTTCCCTGTTGATGTTTAAAAACAGTTCATCTGGGGAAAGAACTGGGATCCAGGAGTAGGGAAAGAGGACAAGAAGCCAAAACCTTTCAAGTTCAGAGGGGGCTGGGAGTCTGACTTCCCTTTGTGAAATGAGAGCAGTAGCAGTCAATACTAGGCTAAATTTCTGGTTATAAGAAATAGGAAAAATGATAATAATAAAATGGGGGAAATGATGATAACCTACCTAACAAGGGAGCTAGTGAGAGTGAACTGCTTCGGGTCCGTGGGCCCTTTTTAGCAGAAAAAGTCTCTGTAAATGCTAGGCTAAGTCACAGGAATATTTGAGTCTGCCTCAGTTTATATTTTCTCCCCTCCATTCATTCTCAGAAAATAAAAATATACGATGGAATGAGCTACAAAGGAAATGAAGGGAAGGAGAATCAGGAGAAGAGTGGCAGAAAATCAGTTACCGAAATTCAGAGAACCAGAGAGTGAATGAGTAATATAAGTTGTCCTTCAGCAAAGCGCAGTTAATGAGGGTGCTGCTACTAAACTTAGTTTATTCATTGCCAAAAAAATATACATACACCCGTGTTTCAGATATGCCTCCAGAGCTGGAAAAGAAGAAGGTGCTGGGATAGATCATCTGTTGTTTTGTACTTTTAGAAATAGAGCTGCGTATGCTTTCGAGTGAATTCAACAAAGGTATTCTGTATCCTGGAAAACATTGAAGTAGTTTTCCTCTTTTTAATAGAACAGGGTTAGCCTGAGAAGCTGGGGATGGGAGGGATGGGGGGGGGGGTAGGAGAGGAGAAAGAAAACAAGCATGCAAACAGAATCGAACAAAAGTTTTACTGCAAGTACATTATGGAAAGCACTGTAATATTTCTCCATGCAGTGTGTTAGTTGTGTTAAGTTGCTCCATTATGTAAATATTACAACATTATCTCTGTTTGGAGACACACTTTAAGCTCAATTTGCAAAGCAGAAAAAAAACAAAAAACACTGCCACAAAAAACAATTAATGAAACAGAGATAAACCAGAATGTTGGTTTGCTTTCCTTTTGAACATGGGCTTAGTTCAGGTACTATGTACAAAAATAATCATCATTTTCTTCAGATTTAAAAATCTTTGGGAGTGTTGAAACCGTAAAGCCCTCTAAAATATGGATATGGTGATAAAAATTTCCATTTGGAACTTCTGACAAAACCATTTCAGCCTCTCTCTCTTCCATCTCATGAAAATTTGAAGCTGGACATTCCCAAAGAACTACACCATTTGCCTTTTTTTAACCCCCACTAACTCTGCAATATCCTCTAGTTTTATAGTCTTTAAACAGGGCAGATTTATGGTAATTCTTTAATCTTTACTTGGACAACAGAATTCAAACTGGTAAATTCATCAGCTTTTGGGTTCAGTGCAGGCATGTGCAGTTTCATTATTTGTATCTGCTTAACAGGAACAATTATGGAACTTCAAAGTGAGGATGTCTGGTTAGGGACTGGGTTGATATTGTACCCAGAATGCACATTTCTGTTGGTAAGGAACACAGTAACGTATGAGACATTAATGGGCTTAACACTTTCCTTTTTACTTAGGGAATAGAGTGGTTGATGTTTCTGGCAACAACTCATACTCCAACTGAAATCTATCAGATAATTAGTGGCTGGTACCCAAAAGGCTCCCGACCTCCCCAATTGTAAGTAGCCAATACAAAAGGGCAAGAGCTGGCCTTTGCTTTCTCCTTTGGGAGTATGTGTTGAAGATCGGTTTTGTCCATATTCTCCATGGTTCTGTTTTCTCCATTTGGTTCGTGAATTCTCTGAATTGTGATGTGTGGGTCAGTGTCTCTCTGACAGATCAGTCGGTTACCTCGCTTGGGCCGATACCTCGGAATGAGACTGAAACTGATGAGGGAGTCTTGGTACCTGCTGGACCAGAGGCTTACAAAAGCTTCTGGACCTGGAGGGGAAAGGCCTCAGTGATGCAATGCTGTTACTGAGCAGTAGCTGAAGCCTTTTCTGAGCCAACTGTGTTCCACCTGGACCTCACTACAAATTATTGTTTTCAATTACCACCTGTGTACTCCTTCCCATGCAACTTATTGATGTAAAATTACAGCACCACCGATATAAATAAGTTATGCCGCAGTTGTAAAATGGAAGAAATTTTGTTGTAGCAATTATGTTCAGCAAGATGACAAAATAAATTTCTAGAGCTGTGCCTGTGGTAACCTGGGGAATTTAAACCTCATAATTTCCATTCATTTCAGATAATTTGGAGTAATTTCTATATGTAATAACTTTGTAATGAAAAACACAGCGGTATTGAAGTGATTTCACTCAGGTTTTTTTTCTATAGTATACATGGCATAAAATAAATAATAAAAATAATATATCCTCTTTATATGTGTGTGTGTTGAGTAATTCTTTCAAGCAAAATCATAAACTAATACCAGGACTAAATCTCTGTCCACAAAATGAAAAATAAATTGAGTTAAAGAAAGGGGGAAAGTATGAAAGGGGTTGGCTGTTTTATTGTGACTTTATTAAATTGTATCATTTCTATGCTCTATCTGATCTCCAAGGGTTTCCAGGTTTCACAGGAGAGGACAGTATAGGTAGATTCTCAGATTCAAAGAAGAGGAGACAGGAAGTGTCTCAGGGGCCAAGGCATGCCAACTGAGGCTTCCTTTTTTTTTTAATTAAAAATTTTTATTTAAAAATTTAAACATATTTAAAATTTTATTTAAAAAGAGGATCTATCTCACCCAAGCTGGAAGTGCTGGGACTACTCACAGTCCTGGTTTTACTCTGATCAGCTGAGAATCCACATACTCTAGTTCTGACCTCTTAGACAACTTGGTGGCCCTTCCTCAGGCGAGACTCATCATATTAATGCCAAACTTAAGTGTATATCAGTTTAACTCATTGTAGCTCAGAACTCCGGAGCTTAAGAGAGCCACCAGCCTCAGCCTCCCTGGTAACTGGAACAAGCATGTGCCATTGTGCCTTTTTTTGTTGTTGTTGATGGAAAAATTCAGTCTTTTTCTTTGTTCATTTTTGTTTTTATTTTATAGAAACCACTGCAATGGACAGATTTCTTATCTACACAAATAAGTTTATGCAAAATTGTTATTAGCATTGAGGTCTTCATTTAATAGTAAATTTCATTTCAACAATAAACAATCTGTTAGGTAAGGGAATGTCAAGGTATGTTCCATTGGACATTCTTCTTTAATTAAAGACACTATGAGGTAGTGTTTCATGACAGAGTCATTGTTGGTTGTGTGTCTGACTTGTAATGGGAACATAAGACAATTGATGCATAGAGCCCGTGAAATGTTGTGTGTTATTTTGCAGAAATTTCCCCTGGCAAGAAATATTACTATTAACTATGAATCATCTTCCAATACCCATGCAATTAACTTGGAGACAGCTTGGTAGAGTGGAAGATATGATGGGTTTGGATTCAGAGTTTAAAATCCAGCTTTGCCAATTATGGCCTGTGTAACCTTGTCCTTTAACCTCACTAAGCCTCAGTTTTGTTCAGCTGTAGAATGGGTGGGTTTGCACTAGTTAATCTAGAAGAGTCCTTCTACCACTAATTCTGTGACCCCACGAACTAGTGTGACTATCATAGTTCTATTAAAGGGTCCACTTCGTGTGCTGAAGCGAAAGCTAGAGGCAGAAGCTGCAAGTTTAGAATGGGTCAGCAACCTAGAACAGTCAGCCTGAATTTCCAAAGAAAAGTCTGATCCAAATTGTAGAACTTTAGAGCTAGAAAGGATATTTGAGGTTGTCCACTTCATCCCTAGCTAAAGTATATTTCTCCTCAATATCTTTAGCCTCTCATTGAATACTTCTGGCTATGGTGAACTCAGTACTTGTTGTTTCAGTCCATTCCATCCGGGAACAGCTATAATTGTTGGGAAATATCTTCTTATGTGAAACTCAAATTTGCCTCCTTGTAATTTCTACCCAATGGTGCAAGTTCTGTCTTCTGAGACCAAGTATAAGCAGTATTAAATGTATTCAATGTGGTAGTCTTTCAAATATTTGAAGACCATTTGCTAAAGCTGCTGCCCACGGTACCTCATCCCATCTTTGAAAAAGTTAGTATATTTCCCTTGCAGGAAAAAACCAATGATGATATTCAGTGAGTTGGTGACCATCATTATGAGTATCAGGAGTGTCCTGGAGCCATTTTGTACAGACCTTTGAGAACCAAAGTATTAAATTTTCATTTTGAGCATTTACTCCTTGGAAATAATCAAATGCTACAAACAAATCATAGCTTGATTTCATATTTTGTTAACTGTCTAAGGCATACGAATATGAAGAAGAAAATGTTAATAATACAGATGAAACTTAAAAGTATGCCATGACATTTTCTTGCTAGCACACAACTGTTCTTTACTCCTCCCTTCCTCATCTTACTCTTCACCATCACAGACATTCCAGAAGAATAAGGATCAGAATCTTGAAGCACCTGTAAGGTTTGATGATCTGGAGGCTTTCTATATGAACTGGGAGAGCCTCAATGGACTGATGCAGAATGAAATGAGCAGAACCAGGAGAACACTGTACAAAGAAAGTAAAACATTGTGGAACAATCCAATGTAATGGACTTTGCTACTAGTAGCAATGCAACAAGCCAGGACTTATGTAAAAGAATGCTATCCACATTGAGAGAAAGAACTCTGGGAGTAGAAATGCAAAAGCAAAACATATGACATCACTTATCACAGGTATATATGGATATGTGATTTGGGGACTAGGTTTTAAAAAAAATCGCTCTATAGCAAAAATGAATAATATGGAAATAGGTATCAAGTGATAGCATTGTACAACCTGGTGGAATTGCTTGTTGGCTCTGGGAGGGAGTCGGGAAGAGAGGAGGGAAAGAAAATGAATTATGGAAAAATGGAAAAATATTTTAAAATTAAAATTAAAAAAAGAATCTTGAAGATTACTTTTGAGATGTAGCTCACCTCTGGTCTACAGAATGATAAAACAATAAGAAATAAAATTTCTAGAAAGGTTTTAAGTTTTCCAAAGCCCTACCCTCCCAAGGACCTTGTGGAATAGCTTAGACACCTCCTTGTTCCTTATCTTAATTTTTTTTAGAGTAAAGAGAAGCTCCTAGAGGTTAATTAGTTTGCCCATCCATACTCATACAGTTGGTAAGCACTGGAGTCAGGTTCTGGCCTCAGGTCTTCTGATCTAAATGCCTTTTCTTGGGCTCCCATCAATTTAGTATTTGTTGCTCATTTGTGACCCCACTTGGGTTTTTTGTTGTTGTTGTTGACAGAGATACTGGAATAGTTTGCTATTACTATCTCCAGCTCATTTTACAGATGAAGAAACTGAGGCAAACAGGGTAAAGTGACTTGCCCACAGTCATACAGCTAGTGCCTGAAGGCTAGGTTTGAACTCAGGAAGAGGAGTCTTCTTAACTCCTCACAGAGCATTCTATCCACCATATGACCAATTTGCCCCATCAATTTAGTATACTTGAATAATAAGCTATCTTTGCTTCACTTGATTGAGCAATTGAATAAAAAATAGTCACCTAAAAGCAGGGATTTTAAACTCAAATAGGAAAAGCAACTATTCCTCAGGAACTTTGCAGGCTGCATATTGACTTAGAAAACCACACATTAACATTATTGATGTTCTATTGAATTTTTTTGTTAAGTATTTCCCAATGACATTTTCATCTGTTTCTGTAGTATTTGAGAATACTTCTGCCTAAAAGCATCTAAATCTAGGACTTCCCTAAAATTCAACTCCATTCTTACTATATCTGTATTTTTGTAGATGCCAAGTGACACCTATGTGTATACAAAGATCATGTTGGTCTCCATTTTAAAGGAGAATTAAACAAAAGAATATCTACTCTATAGGTAACTAGAGAGAATGAAACATCCTTGAAGCAGACAATGAAGAGAAAACATGTGATAAAATGGAAAGGAATACTCATTTTATCAGAGGGTGAGGATCAAGGTGAAAATCTGGCAAAAGAAAGTAGGAAAGGAAAGGACTTTGGGACATTCAGAGTTAAATGGATATGGAAATCCTCTGGTAGAGGAGAGGAGTAGATCATCTTTGGAGAAAGTGTTTTCTTATGTCTTCAGAAATGCTGATGTACACTTATCACATGTATATATGAATATATATGATTTGGGTTCTAGGCTTTAAAAAATCATTCTATAGCAAAAATGAATAATATGGAAATAGGCATCTAGTGACAACATTTGTACAACCCAGTGGAATTGCTTGCCAACTCTGGGAGCAGGTTGTGGAGAGGGCAGGGAAAGAAAATGGCCATGGAAAAAATATCCCAAAAAAACAAATAAACAGATAGATAGATAGATAGATAGATAGATAGATAGATAGATAGATAGACAGACAGACAAGCAAATAAATGAAATTTTAAATGAGATCAAAAGAGGGGAAAAAAGAAACGCTGATGTAGTTTATCAGTGCCATGAGACGAGAGGTCATCCTTGGCAATGGTGAGATATCCTGCTGAAGAACATCAAGATAACTATTGGACTGGCATAAAAATCCAAAAATATCTATTGTCTTCCAGAGGTATTAGTTGGAGAGGTGACAGCCACTAGAGCTTTGTCGAATTTGATAGCCAATGTCCACTAACAGTGGAGACAAATGATCCTAGAGGAAACCCAAGAAGCACTGCTAGGGATTAGGACCTTAGGTACAGCAGATCTTTTCATCAATACAGCAACCTGAAGGTAGAGGGATCAAAAGAGAAAAATAGATTTGAGTGGGGAGATGGAGGGGAGAACAATTAGCAAAGTAAATGTAATTTGAAAAGAGGATTTTTATTTTGGTTGGAAGGGTGGACATTTAGCAAGGGATGGAGTGCACACAACAAGGGCCAGTGATATAAGTGGGTGTGTACATATACACACGCAACAATATATACAATCTATCCTGTGTATATCCTATATTTGGAATAGATTTGTGATTAATTGTATATAGTTTTATGTTAATATAGAATACTAGTAACCAGCATGTATATGGTGCTTACTGTGTGCCAAGCTTTACAATAAGAGCTTTATAGTTATTATCTCATGTGATTCTCACAACAACCCTAAGAAATAGGTGCTTTTATTATCCCCATTTTACTAATGAGGAAACTGAGGCAAAAAAAAGACTAAATAACTTGCTTAAAGTCATACAGCTAGTAAGTGTCTGAGACTGGAATTGAACTCAGAACTTTTTGATTCCAGGCCCAGAACTTGATTCATACTGCTACCTAGCTACTCAAAATTTTTATTTCCATATATGTATGTACACATTATGTGTATGTATACATATGTATTATATAATAGAAATATATGCATTGTGTATGCATGAGTACATATCTACAAACCTGAGAGTACAAACGTGGTATGAGGATTAGTGGGAGGAAGAAAAATAAGGCTCATTATGCTGAGGATGTACTACATACCACATGGACAGAAGGAACCATTAAGATGAGAAATTTGGGAAATAGACCACAAGCCTAGCATGAAAACATGATATCCCAATGAGGGAAGATTTCAATTGCTTATACATTTTCTAGCATTCTCTCTCTGCAGAAAAAAAAAAGCAAAACAGCTAATAAATTCTTAACTTGTCTTAATGAAATTTTTATCCTTCAAAAGTTGAAGGAAGTAATGAGGAGAACTGTTCTCTGGAAATAAATCTGCCCAACAAACTCAATGCTAAAATAAAAATGATGGAAACTTTGGAGGTTTGGGGGGGGGGAAGCAACTACTTTGTTTGTGATAGAGAAGAGGAAAGTCAAGATATAGTCTGACATATACTCTCAGTTTTGGTAGAGCAGATTTCGAAGAGTTCAGAAAAAGAGCACAGAGGATCCAGTAACCTAATATTTTGCAGGAGGAATGTAAAAGTCTCAAAAACGAAACGCGGAAAATATAAGCCAATATTATAAAGAGAAAGAAAAAGGCACTGAAGTGATAGATGCAGCTACAAAAGACAAGATGTGGCCAATTAACCAATTCAGTTTTCCAAAATGGAAGCAAGGGCAAGTAACTGAGAATAATTCAAAAGAGCAGTATAGTCCTGTAACCAGTGTCCAAGGGATGAAAGCCCAGAATGAAATGAGACTGTTTAATAGTTCTGAGGACAACAAAGAAGTGCTTTGGGTTTTATAAAGCTATGGAAGGTGCAAGAGACCTATTCAAGAAGGGATGAGATCACTGCTTATAGGGAATAGAATGATAATAATGGATAGTGAGAAGTCAACTCAACTCAACTCTTATTTTGCAGCTACTTTCTTTTCCAGGGAGAAGAATTATTACTAAACTAAAGGATAGAACAAAAAGAATTAGCAGAAAGTAGACACTCAAGGTAAGTGAGGAAATAGTCAAATAGTATGTAGATGCACTCAAGTTCAAATTAGTAGGCTAAGGTGATTAACTATGGCTTCAGGTTCTGAAGATATGATTAAGGCTTTGTAAGTGATCTTTGAAAATGTGACACACAGGAGAAGTGAGACAAGTCAGGAGAAGAACAAATGACACAGTTTTCAAATAATAGGATGAAGGGAGAGACTGCCAATCATAGTTAAGTAAACTTGATTTCTATTCCTGACAATGTTCTAGAAGACATTAACAGGATTGTGAATGAGCACTTAGAAAGGGAAATAGTTATCACCAAAAGTCAGCATGAGTTTATCAAGATCCAGTTGTAGCACACCATCCTCATTTCCCTTTTTTCAGAAAGAACTGGATTAGTTCATTAGGGCAATACTATGGATATAGGATATTTGAATTTTTAGTGAAACTTCTGAAAAAGTATATCACACAATCACTGTGAACAAGACTTGTTAAGTAATAATAGTTAATTCAATTCAGCACTGGGCACATGTTCCCTCTCAAGTCTACAGCAAGTACCCGAGAGATTTGTCTTTGGCCTTTTCCTGGCTGGCATTTTATTTTTTCAGTGACTTAGATAAGACCCTAGGAGATATGCTTGTTAAATTTCCAGTGCCATGAGGCTGGGAGTGATGGGTTACATGTTGGGTGACAGAGGCTCTAAAAAGATCTTGAAAGACAAGCATGATGGGCCCTTATTTCAGTCATAAAGATAACTCTAGTGAGGAAACTCTCCCCACTAATGCATGCTGTCATTCTCTCTGCAACTTAACCTCTCAGTGCCTCAGGCTATTCTCTAAGACTAAGTGACTTGTCCAGGACTAAATAGCCAAAATAGGTCATAAGTGAGGCTCGAACTCAGATCTTCTTGACTCTAAGGCCAGTCCTCTATTAACTGTACTATACTGGCTTTGTGCATTTATGCATGTAAGTGTATATGTTTGGGTATGTATGCATGTCTACATTTATAGTATATATACAAGTATATATAAATTGTGTATATGTATGTGGATATACACATATGTGTATATACAAGCAGATACATACATATGGTAATATCCCTTTCTTATGTGGATCATTTGCTTAACGAAAAGGTCAGGGAAAGGTGTGGGAAACGGAAAAAAAACTGCTCAAAGAGTAGCATAGATAATTGCAAGAACCTAAAAGAAAGAAGACCCTTGGATAAGAGTGAGTACTAAAAGAACCTGAGAGAAGCCGCTCTTCTCTAAGGTAATTGCTTTGAACAGTGACTGAGCAGAGAGACTCAGAAGAGGAGTGATCTCACTCAGCAGGTGATGAGTGGTACAGACAGTTTTCCAAAAAGAACACAGAAATATAGGGCAGCAGTCAGATCTTGAGTTATCCTGGGCACAAGAGTTTCCCCACTCACGTGCCTTGGGGCAGGATTTTTGTAAGTTTGTGTCCACTGTGCCCCCTATCTCCTGACACTCTTCACTGGTGGGAGAGTATGACCCAGGTTTATAAGTGGATGTTTCTGTGATTGCTACCTTTAATTTTTACTTAATAATTGCTATATTACATTTTATTTTCCCTTCTTGTCTAGGCAATGTTGCTTGTTTAAGAGTTAATGTTGTTATTGTGACCAACTTGTGTAAATTGGAAGCACACTGGTAGGGGCTTAGGAGCTACGGTTATGAGCACTGACATGTATTTGCCTCATACCCAGGGCTACTTCTAATACCTTGAAGGTGATTTGTAGTCACTTGGCAGTTCTCTCAAGGAGCTCTGTTAACCTGAAAAGAGAGTACTGGCTGGGTATGAGCAAGCCAACCTCAACCCCAAATGAAGAAGATAGAAAACTTGAATAAAGGTGGAAGGTCAGCATGGTGTACTTCAAACCTATAATATATATAATAGATATATTAATACTTTATATAGCATATAATTGACACATACAAATAATATATTTATGCAGTATATGTAATATATAATATACACACATTAACATATTTTGGTAGTATATCTACAATATATACTAGACATATTAATATATTTATGTAGTATACATAATAGACACATATTAATATATTTATATAGTATATGTACAATTTATAATAGATATACATTAATATAGTACATGGCATATATACTAAATATATAATAATATATTAATATGGTATATAATATATAATAGACACATATGAATATATAGCATATATAATAGACACATTAATATGTGTCTATGTAATATATGATATACTAATAATATATTTATATAGTACATGTGATATAGAATAGACACATATATTAACATATTTTGGTAGTATATGTGTAATATATAATAGACACATGTATTAATATATTTATGTAGTATATATGACATATTAATGTGTCTATATAATATACAAATAATATATTTCTATAGTATATCAATATATAATAGACACATATATGAACATATTTTGATAGTATATATACAATATATAATAGACACAAATTAAAATATTTATGTAGCATATGTACACTATATAATAGACATGTATAGCAACACATAATGCATGCATGTTAATATATTAATATAGTATCTATTACATAATAGACACGCATGTTAACATATCTTGATAGTGCATGTACTATAACCGACACATGTTAATATGGTTATTTAGTATGTGCACAACATATAATAGACATGTATGCCAACACACAACACATGGTGTATGTGTGTTGATATTAATATAGTGTGTATTGCATATAATAGACACATATTAACATGCTTTGGTAGTGTATAATATATAATAGACACATATTAACATATTTATGTGGTATTGTGCAATATAATATACATGTGTCTCAACATATAATACATACATGTTAATATATTAATACAGTATACATAATTCTATAATAGACACATATTAACATATTTTGTAGTGTATATAATATATAATAGACACATATTAACATATTTATATAGTATGTGTACAATATATAATAGACATGTATATCAACAAATAGTATATAATGTATACATGTTAATACATCAATATAGTATATAATATAGTATATAATGTATACATGTTAATACATTAATATAGTACATATATTAATGTATTAAAATGTACATATTATACATATTAACATATTTGTATAGTATGTGTAAAATATATAATATATAATGTATAATGCTAATATATTAATATACTATATAATATATAATAGATACACCTATCAATATATTTATGTAGCATATATACAATATAATAGACATGCATATTAATATATGGTGTATACATATTAATATGTTTGCATGGTTGTGTAATATATAATATTTGCATACACAAATATGCATACATTCTATATTATACTATATACATCCACATATCATGCGTATAGCTATATAATGTATCTTTGTATGTGATGTGGATGTATATACTTTCATTTATGGATATATGAAGTATGGAACACACATGTGTGGTTATGTTATATGTTGTACATAGGCATGATATAGATTTATAGATATATAAATGCATGTGTATTTACATTCTATTCTGTGGACACTCTGTGTGTGTGTGTGTGTGTGTGTGTAAATCTACATAGCCATATATATGCTGATAAAATGACCACTTGCATATGTATACATGCACTGAGTATGGGTAGTATGTATAGTGCATAGCATGAATACAACAGCCTATATATTATATATGTGCATATGCATACAATGTGAGTGTTTACAGCCCTATTTTTACCCATTAACTGGTTTTCCTCTCCCTGGGTGACCATGTAAGAAGGAGGCCAGGGCCAGAGCAGAGCAGCTGGGGATACCATGAGAGAGAGCCAAGACACTCAATAGTAGATAACACTAATCACACTTTAAGATTTTTCAAGCTCTTTGAATATATTCTCTCTTTGGGTGCTCATGACAACCCTATGAAGTAAATGTTGTTATTATTTGTTATCATTATCTCCCATTTAATACTAGGGAAACTGGGGCTAAATGAGTTTAAGTGACTAACCCAAATTCACTCCCCCCCTACAATCTACTTCCCACATCCACCCCACCCCAGGCTAGCAAGGCTCAGAGCCACCCAGATTTTCTGACTCCAAGTGATGGAGGTACCCAAAGAGCAGATGGACAGCTGGACCCAAAGAGGATGGAGATGAGGGAAGGTATGGACTGGAATGAGGGAGCTTTGGTTAGCTGGTGCCAAGTGGAGTGAAGATCCCAGGACAGCGAAGCAGGAGATACCCTGGAACCGGCCACTGGGACTGTGCTGAATGACCAGAGGCCCAGGAGGAGGGCTGAACCTGTACTAATAGCATCTACCTTCCAGGTTTCTTATGAGAGTCAAATGACATAATATCCAAAAAGCATTTTGTAAATATTAAAGTAATATATATATGCCACATGCTATTTTAATCATCATCATCATCATCATCATCATCATCATTATCATTATTATGGATAACATGACTGCAAATTCTTGTAAGGGAACTGAGGGCGTTTTGTGAAGAAGCCAAGCCAGTCAGATTCTGAAGTCCTTGGGAAAATGCTAGGCTGGGATATGAGCCATAAAGAAGGGGCCCTGCCATTGACCCCAGTCTGCCATGTCAGCGATCAGGGCCTGACCCTTGAGTCTCAAGTGTATGCTACTTTTACATACTTCCAATGAAGAATAAATACCTCTTCAATCTCCTTCCCCATCTTCAGTCATTTATACAGATGATGCATTTAAGCAACATTCACAGAATTTTGGCAATTCTAACTTTTTTTACTTTTGTAAGGAAAACTAGAGAGTTGGTGCCCTGGTGTCCGGAGCAGCTTCAAAATGATGATTACAGAGGGCCCAATTATGCATTCAGTGGATACCCCTGGAACAGCCAGAGACTTCAGAATTGATTTTATCTGTCTATCTACTCTCCCCAGGAATCTACTTTTGTATTACAGTGGGGGGTTTTACTCCTTCTTGCCTGATCCACCATCACCTAGAAACATTACTGTTAGAAACGTGTTATTCCTAATCGAGACTGAGAGAACTTGACTATAAAGATTGTCCCAAGAGCTGAGAATGCTACAAATGTGCCCTGGAAGAAAGATTTGTAGGGCCTGCACTTGGCAGAATTCTGAAGATCAGGGGATATATTCCTCAGGAAGGGAGCTGGAGTTGGCAGACTTCTATTCAACTACTAGCCACAATATATATCTGTGTGACCAAGGGCAAATAATTTTACTTTTTTGAGTATGGATTTCATCATCCAAGAAAGACTGGACTACCTCATAATCTCAGAATCTCAGAGTTGGAAGGGATTTCAGAGGCTATATGTTACAATATATTGCTGAGATTAATCTCTTTTACTATAGTCCTGTGAGTTCAAAGGAGAGGGTAGTTGGCAAGACAGAGCAAGATAAGAAAGAAAATGAAAGTGGAATGATTAGAAAGTGAAGCAAATTGATGTCGATGAAATCAATAAGAAGATGGTGCAATGGTGAAGATGTAGTGGAGTTGTTGACCAATAATTTCATCCTTTAAATGGTAGAGGAATCAGCAAGAGAAATTTCTATTCTGAATCTGATTCTCCCTAATGTGAGGAATATGCCAGGGGATAAATAAATGTTGGTAACTGAGCTGGAGGGGGTAAGCAGGGAGGCAATAACTACCCGCTCCTAGAGTTTGTGATAGAGTAAAGGAAAACTAGAAATAGTCTGATACGCACCCTGAATTTTAGGAAGGCAATTTTCAAAGGATTCTGGAGGGAAATACCTAGTCTTGCAGTGTTACAAAGAAAGTCAGCCCAGGAAGGATGGGAGATGGGAGAATGAAATTCTAAAGACACAAAGGGAAACAATTTCAATGATGAGAAGAAAAAAACCAATTTGTCTGAAAAGACTGATGTGTGTACACAGTGAACTCACCAGTCAAGTTCGAGTTTTAAAAAGAAATGTGTAAAAGATAGAATAGAGTATAGGTAACAGGATGAATAATAAGAACATGGCATGATCCTATAAAAATAATATATGGATTACTGGAGCTCAGAAGAAACTGAGGCTAATGAGGGAAATTGTGGACAACAGAAAGAGACAGCCAGATGGTACAGTGGAGTTGGGAAAACCTGAGTTCCTCTCTTGCCTCAGATATTGCCTAGCTGTATGAGCATGGGCAAGTGGTTTAACCTCTCCTCTTGGTTTCCTTGTATGTGAACTAGGCATAGTAATAATAGCCCTTTTCTCCCAGGGTTATTGATGACATAATGCTTACAAAGCACTTTACAAATCTCAAAACTCCATAGAAATGTTTGTTATTGTTATTGTTCAATCATTTCAGTCATGCCTGACTCTTGGTGACCACATTTGGGGTTTTCTTGGAAAAGATACCAGAGAGGCTTGCCATTTCCTTCTCCATATCATTGGAAAGATGAGGAAACTGAGGCAAATGTGGTTAAGTGACTTGCCCAGACATGTAAGTGTCTGAGACCAGATTGGAACTCAGGAAGAGGAGTGGGCATGCCATTTCACTTCTATCTGCCTCAATTTCCTCACATGTAAAAGAGACCTGGCACTCTAATTATTGTACCACTTAGTTGTTCTAGCCTATAAATGCTAGACTGTTGCTAAAAGGAGTTTTTAAACTTTGCTGAAGGAAAAAGAAGTTTAAAGATTAATAGGAACTTTAATACTTACAGTGATTGGGATAACAATAACTAACAAAAGAGAGAGAAGAAAAAGTTGCCTAATTTTATTTTTTTCTGTTTTCTCCAGCAAGGAAAAGAACTTTTGTACTAGAAGTGCCAGAAGAAAAATGATTATCAGGGAGATGATGCCCATCATAAAGTGGAAGATATTAAAAGATGCCCTGGACAAATTGTCCAAGTCATCTGGCCCAGTTGCCCTCATTCCTGGAGTCCTGTAAGAACTGATTACAGAACCATCAAAAATATGGGAAACACTGGAAAATGAGGGAAGAGCCATAAGATTGGAGAAGAGCCAGTGCTATTCTACTTTTCAGGAAGAGAACAGATCATGTAAACTATAGTCCAATGAGTTTGACTTTGATTCCTGGGAAAATTCTAGAAAAGATAATGAAAAAGATGGCTAGTGAACTTATAAGAACACATGGTACTCACAAAGTGCCAGGATGACTTTATTAAGATCAACTCATTCCAGAGTAATCTCATTAGCTATTTTGGCAGAATATTAAACTAATAGATAAGGGGAGTGCTAGGATTATAATATATCAAGATTTTTAGCAATTTTTTTATAAAGTAGAAGAAAAAGATGGCAAATACAATTAGAGGTTCGGAATTTGTTGGATGGCTGGGCACATGGCAGTACGTTTCTAAAGATTAATGCTTGGCTCAGTGTTGTTTAACATTTTTGCAATGACTTGGATAAAGGTATTGGTTAAAAGGATAAAGGCATGCTCATCCAGAAAATGCAGGACTTAGAGTAACAACTAACATATTACATGTCCATCAGAATTCTAAAAGTTCTTGACAATCAAAAGCATTAGACTGAAGAATTAAGATGAACTTCAACCAGGATAAATGTAATGTCTTACTCAGTGAGGCATATAGGTGGTACAGTGAATAGAGTTGCTGGGCTTGGAGTCAGAAAGACCCTGGTTCAAGTCTAGCCTCATATATTAGCTGTGGAATCCTGGGCAAGTCACTTAACCTCTGCCTCAATATTCCTCAACTGTAAATGAGGGATCATAATAGCATCTGACTCAAATGAGATAATATTTGTGAAGTGCAATGCTTGGCACATAGTAGATGATTAATAAATGCTTCTTTTCCCTTTCCTTTCTTATTCCCGAGTACCAAAACTCAGCCTCACTAGTTTAAGATGGAGGAAGTATGATTAGGCTAAGTTCTGAAAATTATCTGGCAGTTTTAGTGGACTGTTAGCTGACCATCAGTCAGCAGCAGCAGCTAAAAAAAGGCTGCATTAAGAGAGGAATTCTCCAGGAAGAAGGAGGTCAAAGCCTCATTGTCTTCTACCATGCTGGATCCTTTCTGGAGTACTATTTTCAATACTGGGCACCACAGTTTAAGAAGGACACTGATGAGCTTGGCAGTGTCCAGAGGAGGGTAGCCAAGATGATGAATAACTTTGAGAACTGGTTAGAGAAAATGTTGATGTTTAGCTTAGAGAAGATTCAGGGAACTAGGCAAGTCGTTCAAGAATTTGAAAGCATTTTACATGTAGAAGCCTTCAAATACCTCAACAACTTGCTTGGCTCCTTGAGCATCCCATGGAGAAGATGCAGCTGGGGTGGCAAGCCTGGAGTTATCTTCCTGAGGTCAAATCTGGTCTCAGACACTTACTAGCTATGTGACCCTGGGCAAGTAATTTAACCTTCTTTATCTACATCTTCTCATCTGTAAAATAGCTGGAGAAGGAAATGGCAAACTACTCTAGTCTCTCTGCCAAGAAAACTCTGAATGGGGTCAGAAAAAGTCTGACATGACTGAACAACCACAACAACATCCAACGGAGAAAGGATTGATTTGTTTGACCCCAGAGGACAACCAGGAGCAATAAGTGGAAGTGATAAAAAGGCAAATTTAGACTTGTTGTCAGGGAAAAGCTCTTTGTAGTTATTGCTGCTGGGTCATAGTATAGTGGGGATTCCTTTCATGTATGGGTTGAATAGAATGGCTGCTGAGATCTCTTCCAACCTTGGAATTCTGTGATTTCTAACAAGTACAGTGAAGAAACAGTCCCTCCTCACTCCCAATGCCATAATTCAAAACAAGTGAATGTGTCGCTGATGAGGCCAATGAAAAACCTCATTCCCTTTCTCCCCCAGAGCTAACTTCTCAAATAAAATCATGACCTAGGACAAGATTGAGGAGCATCTAACTCTTCTGACTATGCTCGTGTATATTTGTGTGTCCTTGTTTTCTTTATTATATATATTTCTCAGAGAGTCCTTTTAGTCACAGAATCTGAGAGCTAGAAGCAACAGTGTGCTGGTAAATGTTTAACAAGCAGCTCTCAAAAAAAAAGTATATACTCTAGACACTATTAAGTTTAATCTCTATTATTGGCATTTTTTTCATCACTTTCTTAAGGCTCAACAATGAATAAAACAATACAGAGAGCTGTTATTTGTAGTTTTCCTGATTTTCAAATTGCAAATGCACAGTGAAAATTTAACAATCAGTTGTAGACAGCTAGTTCAAGCTGGCTCCGGTACGTCTCTTAGACAGGAGGAATCTTAAAGTCAAACATCCGAGTCAAGAGGGACCCTAAAATCATGGATTATTAATTGTAGAAGTAGCCCTTCTGATCATCTCATCCTCACTCTGGTTTACTTCCAAAGTTTAAAAAGTTATTTATTTATAACATATCAGTTGAGGTTTGCAACAGCCCCATGAGTTAAGTTGAGCATATACTATTATACCTATCTTACAGATGAGGAAAGCAGAGCTCATAAAGTCTAAGTATCTTGCCCATGCTCAAACAGGTAGTAAGTGAAGAAAGATTTGAATGCAGTTCTCTGCTAGCACCAAGTCCAGTGGTCTTGGACTGCTTGACTGTATTACTGAGTCTTTATTTTATAGATTCGGAAAATCAAGAGCAGAATAGGAAAGGGAAGGGTCCAGGACTACTTAAAAACCAGCATGGGACCAAAACTCAGCTGTATCCCTCCAGAATCCATTCTTTAATACCATTCCCACAACATTTTTACTTTATAAAAAATCATTTTTGACAAGGAAAGAAATTTGAGGAATTTGGAAATAGAAAGGACCTGCTGAAAGTAGCTCTTGATGAAGTTTAGGCATAGTGATTATAACATTTGGGAACCATGTATATCCAAGAAAGCAGCTACTCTAGCTGATAAGTATCCAGCTTAGGGAATTAAGAGAAATGACTAATGTACCTACTGAACCGTTTATAATTATTTTTATGAAATCCTGGTCACTAGAGTAGATACCAGGTGATGAGAAAACAGCAAACATGTAGCAAATATTCAAAACACGGGGAAAAGCAGAGGAGTGATTCCAAGAACCAATACCTCTCCCCACCTCGCCTACCTCTGGCCTCCCAAACCCTGACATAAACATTCAGAAAAATAATGTGACAAGCAGTGCAAGAAAATCAACAAGCCTACAGAAGATAGGAAATGAGGAACAAGGAGCCCACGGATTTATAAGGACAAAGAGAGTGGTTTGGATTCTTTTTTGCTACACAACTAACACACACACACACACACACACACACACACACACACAGATTTTTGAGGAAGTGCAGAGATGCACAGTAAAATATTCTGTAGAAATTAACTCAAGACTTTTGAATGAATGAATGGAGAGTGGAGTAAGCAGAAACAGAAATACATTATATATGATGACTATCTAAATACAAATGGAAAAACAACAAAAAGATATACTGACCAAGACTGGCCTTGGAGAAGAAAAGATAAAATGAATCTATCTCCCGTCTCTGGAGAGATGGAGGGACTGTAGGTGTGGCACAGTGTGTTAGTTTTTCTGAATTGCTTTTTCCCCTTCTTTTTTTAAGTTCTTTGTCACAAATTCATTGAATAGAGGAAGGGGAAATGCAAGGCATATATTTGGAAATGAAGGTGGCACAATAACAAAAGTAAATATTTTCAAAGAAAAGAAAAAAAAGAGATTATTTAAAGACAAGAGCTAAGGTAGCCTCCCAACAAAGTACCCTGTTCTAGATTGCCACAGATCCTATTTCTCCGAAGAAAGGAGTCAGGCTTTTCTTGAACTCTCTGGAAATAATGACCCAACTCCAGAATAGAACTACTGAGATAATCTCTAAAATATAGATTAGACATAGTTCACGAATAAATTGTTATTACTCAGTCATTTCAATCATGTCTGACTCTTCGTGACCCCATTTGGGGATTTTCTTGGCGAAGATACTGGAGTGGTTTGCTGTTTCCTTTTCCAGTTTATTTTACAGATGAGGAAACTGAGGGAAATGGGATGAAGTGTTGTGCCCAGGGTCACACAGCTAATAGCTAAGGTCAAATTTGAACTCAGGTCTTCTTGACTCTAGATCTAGTGCCCTACACACTGCACCTTCTAGCTGCCTTTTACATGAATAAGGGCTCCACTTAAAGATATACACATGTGCTATAAAGGATAGCTTGAAAAAGGGAGAGGCTGAAGACACAAATTACAAGAGGAGGGCTATTCCAATAATTGGTGAGGGCTTTCATTTCTGTCCTTCAGGATCCCCTCTTTACTCAAGCTGAAGGGACTTTAAGGGTCATCTAATGCTATTTGAATTTGAAATATGAGGAAACTGAGGTCCAGAGAGATGGAGCCATTTCTCTAAGAGAAAAAGCAGCAAAACCACCTCTCAAACCCAGATCCTCAGCCTCCCAATTCATCTTTGCTCTCAGGGTACCATGCTGTTTCCCTTGCTTCTTCTCTGAACATTGAATTTATCATTAATCTGGGCATGTCCACTAGTCTTGCCTGGTAATCTGGAGAGAAATACCGAGTCTTGCAGTGTTATAAAGAAAGTCAGCCCAGGAAGGAAGGAGATGGGAGAATGAAATTCTAAAGATACACAGGGAAACTATTTCAATGATGCAAACTGTTCTTAAAAATTTCTGGTGTTCCAGAGAGACAGACAGAGAGAGAAAGAGACAGACAGAGACAGAGAGAAAGAGATTCTCTTTCCATTTCTGGACTTTTCTCTGTTGGGAGTTTGCAATGAATAAGAGATTTTATTTATTCATATTTTATAACTTTCCAAAAGCAGAGAAATGCTAAGTGAATCTGGACCAATAATTAAAACTAATGAGCCTGCTTCTAGCAGTCATGATGGAAGAAAGGAAACGGAGCCGAGTTTGATTCCCTCCTTCAGTTCCCTCTGATTTCTTTGGCTCTTCCCCCCCGCAGGTTTAAAGGAAGCCTCTCCCCACAAGGATAGTGCTTGAAGGCTGTAACTAGAGGGCAAGTAATATTTGAAAGGGATACTGGGAAGAAAACATTTTTGCCCCTCCCCAGGGGCAAAGAGTGGGGTCCAGTCCAGAAAGGGTGGTAGCTGGTCCTTCCACGCTTACCATCCTTTCCTTTTCCAGAACACACTATTAGAAACATACCACCTCGGGAGGGAGACAACGAGAATCATGTAACCACGAGAAAAAAATTAAAAAAAATTTTTTTAAAAAGAAAGAAAGAAAGAAAGGAAGGAAGGAAGGAAGGAAGGAAGGAAGGAAGGAAGGAAGGAAGAAAGAAAAAAAGAAAGAAAGAAAGATACCAACTCCACTGTCCAAAGTGGGAACTTGTCTAGGGATTTAAAAACAAACAACAAAATTTTAAAAGAATTTGTTTTCTCTAGTAATTTGAAAACTCTTTCTTGAATTTTTAAGCTGGATTTTCCAGCATGATTTCTAGAAGCATGTAGATGCTCCGATTCTGAACATTTTATTTTTTACTTTTAATACTCTGTGTTCTCTGTGCTGTTTCAATTCTTGGGTGCTTTGTATTTGGAAATGATTTTTAGCTCAACAGTCTTTCTGCTCTTAGGAAGAATTTTTGTCTGTTGAGTTTTTTAACATACAATTTGCTTTCTCTTCAAAATACAGTATACTTTTGTTCCTTTCCCCTTGAAATTTTGCAGTCTAAATTTGTTTCTATTCTTGATTTTTTTTGCTTAGTATTTAGGTTTCTGGTCATACACAAAGAGTTGTCTCCATTGGACTAAATTTATGCAATTCTTATATGAATTTATATTTGAAAGCTGAGATTCAACAGATTACATTTCAGTTCTCACTACACTGTCTGGCATATAGTAGGTGTTTAATAAATGTTTATTAACTGACACTGCATTCGATGAGACTAATTGTAACTCTAAATTCTAGTTAGTTGCTTGTCACTGTGCAAATTGACAGTGCTATTGTCTTTGTTCCCAATTTGCATATTTGCTTCACTGTTATTTGCTAAATGCCACTTTCTTATAGCATTACTTTGTTGTTTTCTTCCTTATTGTGAATTTGTTTTTAAACATCATGGATCAATATATTTAAAAAAATGAGGTATAAGTTACTGGAAAAATATACTGATGTTTTTGAGTTAGAAACTCATAAAAGTATCTTAATTTTAGGGGTAGACCTGGAGAATAGACATAAAAACACAATAAGGACATCATGGAATTAGGAGACTACAAGGTAATTCATAGCAATGTCAAGGCTGTGGAGAATACTTCTGTAAAAATCAATAGGTCTTGGCAACATATTGGAAATGGGGAGGGGTGGGGGGACACTGAGGAGTCAAGGATGACTCCTAGGTTACAGAAAACCCTGGGAAGAGCCTTTAGAGATTTTCTAGACCAACTTTTTCATTTTAGAATTTAGAATCTCAATTTAGAAATAAAGAAACTGAGGCAATATTATATAAATTATAGTATTATATATTTATATATAATTATGCATAATTATATAAAGAAACTGAGGCATTAGTATATAATAGGCACAAAGCCTTTGAAAACTAAGGGATCCATGAAAACAATTTGAAGCATGGTCGGTTTTTTAAAAACTTCTGTGTTTGAAAACTATAATAAAAATGTCTTTTTGGGTGTCCAAAAGAAGTCTAATTATTTTATAGATGAAGAACTTAGCCGGAGCAAGATTGAATGATTTGCTGACTGTCACACAGGTTTAAAGTCAAAGTTCAGCTTTGACCAAGGGTCCCTTGACTTTCTGGATCCAGTGATCATTACTGAGAGTTCTGTAGAGCCTCCCATACATCTACCCAGGCCAATGCCCTACTTTCTGGTTCTGGACCTTCCTCTGGGTCAGGCTGGGCTCCAAGATGGAAAGCTGTTTTTGCGCTGTGAGACCTTATTCGGATTTTGGCAGGACCAGGTGTTACCTGACTAACAACCAGATTGGTATAATTAGAATCTACTCAGAACTGAAACTCACTTTGATCCACCTGTGTCTTTCTTTTATTCAGACCTCTCCCTCACCTTATGGTAAAAGTTACAAAATAGATTTGCATATTTTTCTTGCCATTTACATCTATTCCCATTTTTGTTTGTGGAGCTAGATTTAGTTTATGCTACATATTGCCCAGACTTTATTAAACCAAAGCAAATTAACATTCATTTAGTTTTGAGATCTGAGGGATAATTTTATGACACTCTTTGAGATACTTAAGTGGACTAAGGAAAGATTAACTTTCATCCATCAAATATTTGAAGGGCTGTCTTGGGGAAGAGAAAGAAAACATTTTGTTAGAAGAACTGGGTGGAGCATGTAAAAGGGGACAAATTTCACCTATCCAGTAAGAAGAGCTGTCCAATGATAGACTGTGTTGCCTTGGAAGTCAGTGAGTCCCCAATCATTAGACATTTTAGAGCAAGCCTGGTGGTCAGAGATGATGAAGGAAGCTAGCTGGGAGAAAAGAATAATGCAATGGAAAGATCAATGGACTGGGAATCAGAAGACGCAAGTTCTTTTTCTGACTTTTTTATAATCACACCTGTGACCTTGCATGAGTCACCATATGTCCTGGGATCTGAGTTTCTTATACTTCCATAAAATGGGCACATTAAGAATTGCATTATCTATCTCACAAAAGCTGTAATAAATACATCATTTAGTAAACTGTCTATGAAAGCATGATTTATTATTTTTTTAGACAGCATTAATCTAAAAGATTAGAAATTGTGTCAGGTATCAGCTGACATTCTGTGACTGGAAGGCAAGGAGGGAGGCAGTGTAAAATAGCAGAAAGACCACTGGACTTAGAGTAAGGAGATGCCTCTATAGGAATTTATCACCTGTGATACTTAAGAGCTTTGTGATCTCACATAAGTGGTCACTTGAGCTCTCACTTTTCCTCATCTAAAAGATGGGGCTAACAGTATTTTTGGTACCTATCTCATAGTTGTTACAAGGATTAAATAAAATAATGTATTCCAAGCCTAAGTTTAATTGCCCCTAAAATAAAAAAGTCAATTAAAAAAATGAAATGTTAAAAATATGTTTTTCATGTGGTTTTTTTCCCCCACAACTAGGCATTCAAAGCATCATGGCAATGAAAAATTAAAAATTATTCTTATGCCACTCATGAAAAATATAAATGTCAGTCATTATTATTATAGAAAAAAGCATCTTTTTCACCTTACCTGATGGAATTTGGATAGAAATGATCACTTTCTCACCATTATTCTTTTATATTTAAATTTTTATGGACAATTAGAGAGGCAAATTAAATAACTGCTTTTGTAGTTGATTTAAAGTATTGGTATATGAATATATCTTCTATAGATTCACGGAAAAGCCCACTCAGTACAACTCAAGAGTTAGTGATGGGGGGCAGCTGTGTGACTCAGTGGATTGAAAGTCAGGCCCAGAAATGGGAGGTGCTGGGTTCAAATATGACCTCAGACACTTCCTAGCTGTGTGACCCTGGACAAGCCACTTAACCCCCATTGCCTAGCCCTTACCACTCTTCTGCCTTAGAACCAATACCCAGTATTGATTCTTAGATGGAAGGTAAGGGTTTAAAAAAAAAAAAAGAGTCTGTGATGATGAAGGGAATGGTATGTAATTCATCTTGTTCCTACTTTATTTTAAATCATTGCCTTAGGTCTTTCTATATTTCAGAAGAGTTTTTTCCTTTTTTTTTTTTTTTTTGTTGTTGACCAAAGCTTAAAGATGATGAGAATTTAGTGTGGTGATATCTATTAAAAATATTGTTCTTGAGTTTTTATGGATCAATATTATGTCAGAGTGACTGTGGGTAACAGTTGAGCAACCATGATAATAGTCTGGCTCCAGTACAGTTCATCATTTGCATTCTAAAGGAAAAGTTGAGGTCTGTATTAATGGTCTGAGGATTTTTCCATCTATGAGTTCATGAAAGAAAAAATTTTTCTTCCTTCCTTCCTTCCTTCCTTCCTTCCTTCCTTCCTTCCTTCCTTCCTTCCTTTCTTCCTTCCTTCTTTTCTTTCTTTCTTTCTTTCTTTCTTTCTTTCTTTCTTTCTTTCTTTCTTTCTTTCTTTCTGCCGTATCTACGGCTAAATTTGAAACCAAGACCTTCTATCTCCAAGCCTAGCTCTCTATCCACTGATCCATGACCTACCTGTCACACACAAAAAAGTTTCTGATATAATTTTAATCATATCTTGAAATCATATCAAATAATATCTTGAAAGGTTATTTGCCAGATGCTAAATTTTTTATTATCATCTAGTCTATTCCTTGATTTCATTGGCTTTCAAATATGATATTATTAAAAGAAATTGCTCTGGAAGTTCTGGTCATATGCCATTGTCCAAGTCACCTCTTTCTGATTCCATTTCTTCATTTAGAGAATGAGAGATAAAGCATCATCTACCCATTCTAAGGGGCCCTTAAAAGCATAACAATATTTTTTAGTCTGCAAAGTTCAGATAATATGCTTGTTGTCTTAATAGTGAGCCCCACTTTAAAGCAAATCCAACATGTGAGAATTCAGAATTAAGCAGCAAGAAGAAGCACTGAAGTGTTTACTATGTGACAGGGACCATACTTACAAAATAATTGCTTCCCCAAAAGATCTACAACTGTCTTCTTTTAAGTAGAAAGTTTCACTTGCATATTGAAAAGAGGATCCTAAACAATATGCCATGCACATAGCAGAAGTATAATATTTGGTAAAAGTAATAGTTTTTTTTTTTTCAGTAGTGCTTCTATTGTGTAAAACGAGGCCCTTCTGCACCATTATCTGTCCAATAGTTTATTCCTTACTGGAAAATCCTCGGCCTCTACCTTCTATAACCTTCATGGTCTCCTCAGGGATGCACAGAGCACCTCAGACCTAGAGAAGGTTTCTTTGTTTGTTTGTTCATTTTTTTAAAAAAGCCAAACACCCGACAGAGGGAAGACATCCTGTGTGATCCCTCCAGGGCTCAGGAACAGTCTTACACAAGCAGGAGACCTTGGAGAAATCTCCCAGCTGGAACTTCTACCAATGGAGACTGATCAATGCATAAATGAGCTACGTGCCCGTCTCCAACTTTCTGGGGAAGTTTCTGAGTATAATTTTGAATTATGTATATATTTTGGTCCTCTGAGAAAGCCCCACTCCATCTTTTGTGGGCCTTTCTCCTTTACCTTTGAGAACTCAGAGGCACACCCTGGGTGGGGAAGGGCCGCCATATCTTTTAGATAAGTCTTTGGAGAGAAATAAAAATCAAGGACATGGCTTGGACTTTCCCTGCTGGTGACCAATGTTGAGCAGCCCCTCCTGCTATCCACTGGGCTTTGCCTTTCTGGGACTGCCCAGGTTCCATTCAGGGCTTGTCAATCTGCACCCTGACAGTTACAGGGATGCTACAGGCTTCGTAGTTGGAGATCGGTGTGCTGCTGGCACAACTCAATCCCCAGTGCTCCCTGCAAATGAGGTCTCCTGGGGTGGTGGCGGGGGGCTTCGGGGGGTAGCAGGCCATGCCGCAGCTGTGGATCAACATTCCGATTTTGCCACCCTGGTATTACAAGGCGGAACGTTCCCAAACATTCTTTATGTATGTATTCAGATTCAGCTTATTGTTATTCTTCACTGTCAGGGCAAATGCGAGATTCAGAGTGTCTGGCTCCCTAACAAGTCCTGGGAAATGACACAAGAGTTTTTTTTTTTTTTTCCCTTTCCCTGAAATCATGCCTGATTAAGGCAGCTAAGATGACATTCTCTTCCTCTGCCTCTCTCCGTAGCTTTCAGAATTAGTGGCATCTCTCCTCTTTAGAATAATTCTTGTCAATGAATCGGCGGAGATTAGAGCAGGCCTCACAGGTTAATCTATAGACAGCTGTTGGAGCTCTATTGACCCTTTTAAAGATTCGTTTAGAGCTGGGAATGTTTTATTGCCCCTCTGAATAAACACGAGAATATAGGCTCAAGACTGCCCTTAACTCTTTGGGTTATAAATCAAACACTCATGGAGATAAAGGAACACAGATCTTTGTGGAAGGGGGCTGGAAGCCTGCCAATCCAAGTTCTGAATTCTAATTCTGGCTATGTCAGGAACTACCAAAAGGAATGTTTGGAATGGCATGCTATGGTAACTTGGAGAGAAGATTTCAGGAGGGACATGAAGGCTATTTTTAAATACCTAAAAAGCTTTCACATAGAACAAGAAAAGCATTAATTCACATTTCTGTAAATTTTGAGATTTACAGGTTAAAAGGAGAGTAGTGCAAATATTTTTACCTTCTGCTCCCATTTTATAGATGAGAAAATTGAGGTTTAGCAAGGTCATAGAAGCCTTCCTGACTCCAGACTTGGCACTCTATCCACTTTGCCACATATATGAGCCCTCAGACAATAGCTATGTATAATCTCTCTTAAGTATTAGTTTTCTGCTCTGTAAAACAGGGAATAGAGACTGGATCTGTGATGTCCTTCATATAGATAGATTACCAGGTCTCATAGTCTGAAGTCCAGATGTGTTATTTCACCCCAGGATTCTCCCATATCTTAAGGGGTTTGGAGATGTTTAAACTCTCTGCCATTTGGATCTGGCCTCATTCATGGTATTTCCCCAATTTTAGGGGTCCCTTGTAAAAAAAAGAGTTGTACGGGAGAGAGGTCCAGAGTAGAGAACGATAGATCCACTTAGGGATCCCCCTGAATCACCCAGCAGTGATCTCCAGGTCTTCTAACCTCCAGTTAGTGAGAGTAAAGCAGAATCACTTTCTCTCACTGGGCTGGTTGTGCAAACACCTTAGAGACAATTGATGTATAATAATCAGTATCTCTTTTATTATAAGATGGGATACACACTGAGGATCAGAACAAGGGGTCCCTAACTCTAAGAGATCTAGCTATTCACCCAATGAGCCTCTATGTCCCTCACAAGAGGAAGCCTTTGGATCTTCCAGCTAACTTACCAGCTCCCTATTTCTATCTAGGTGTTCCCCAAAAGCTGACTAAGCTACCTATCGATGGCCCTCAGTAGTTTGATATAGTTCAGAAGCTGTCTCCAAAACCCATTAGGATTGCTCTCAAATGGCTAAGTCCACCCCAGGGGGTCTGACCCCTGAGGTAAAACCTCAAAGCTGATCGGACAGGAATTTTAGATAAAACTCTTCTGGAAAGCACAGCAGATATGATCCGATCCTTCTCTAGATATTCCCAGTCAAACAGAGTACCTCCAAAGATGATTTAGGGGTTTCTCCTTTTCCACAGTCAGATTGAGTTAGCTAACTCTGACAAGCAGCCTTTCCTCTACCCTTCTGGACAGAAAGACCTCAAAGCCTCCCCCAGGAAGTCCCTGGCCCTACCAATTGTTACTTCCAAACTGTTCCTCCTCTGCCTTCTGCCTGCTAAAACCTTTCCCTTGAGTTCCTAGTATGTGTCTTTAAGACAGCCTTCCACTTCTCTTAAGTCTTATCCTATCTCTATCCTTTTCCCATTACATTTGCACCCCAATTCTATTTAACCACTTAATGGTCAGATTAAGTATTATAAAGGAATATTTACTTCAAAGGTATAGCCAGAATAATTGTACAAACATTCCCCCCAACATATGAGGGCATAATTCCAAGTAGGGAAGGAGATGAGGTCCATAGCTTAATTCATTTCCTATAGGACCCAGTCCCCACTAAGTTTCAAGTGCACAGTCACCCTGAGGCTTGATTACCAGGTACCCTTGCCTTCTCAGGGAGGGCTTCCCTGCTGGGCTGGTTGGTTGCAGATCCAACCTAGAATCCCGCCTCAAAGGCTCGAATCTGGGTTGAGTAGAGATTCTCCCACCTGTGCCTGGAAGTGAAAAAGACAAATGAAACCAAACAAAGCAACATGGAACCTCAACATGGTTTTTCTGGTCTACAGAATAAAAGGGAGGTAACCAAACCATCAATCCATGGCACTCACTTTCAGGTTGTGGATAAACTTGGACCTTTACCCTTTTGGGACTGTGCAGAGAAAGAAAAAAATGTCCAATTTGGGCAGTTTGGGTCTATTCCTGCTACCAATCAAAAAAGGCTAAACCCCACCATGTGGTGGGAGAATGAAGAACATCTCTCCCAGAAGCTTCCATCTTAGGTGATCTGAATCCACTATTACTTGGAATTTGTAGGTGAAGTTACTCTCTACCAATGTACCTACTGAGCCACTTACATAGTCTTTTTTTTTAACCCTTATTTCTGTCTTTGTATGAATTCTAAGACAGAAGAATAACAAAGTCTAGGCAAATGGGGTTAAGTAACTTACCCAGAGTCATCCAGATAGATATGTTTGAGGCCAGATTTGAACCTAGGTCCTCTTGACTCCAGGCCTGACTTTCTCTCTGCTGTGTCACTTAGCTGCGCCTGCAATTTATATAGCCTTAAGAATTGCTTAGAGCCCTAAAAAGTTAAATAACTTGTCTAGGGAAGACTCAAGTAGCCAGAATATGTCAGAGGAAGGACTTGAACCTAAGTCTTCCTATATCCAAAATCAGTTTTCTGGCCATTGTGTCTCACTACATCTATTCACAGGTTGTTGTGAGGACTAAATGAAATAATGTATATAAATCTCTTTGCAAATTCTCAAATTGTATATAAATGCCAACCATTATTATCATTATCATCTAGTGACTTGCCCATTGCTAGCAAGTTTAGTGCTACCACCTGTCCTGCCTCTGTGCACCAGAGTGAATGTGTTTGTTCTGAATAGCTCCAAAGGGGAGAAGTTAAGCCAAAGTGTAGAAGTTATAAGAAGACAAATTTTGATTGAATATAAGCAAGAACCTCCACACAATAAAGCTTTCCAAAAGCACATAGATTGCCTTCAGAAGCAAAGGCTGGATGACTTGAATTTGTAGGAGAGATTCATGGTTCAGGTTCTCATCGGACTAGGTAACCTTTGAGGTTTCATCTTAGAGGTTCTGTGGTTATATATATTTTTGAACAGCTACAACATTCTATTCAGGTTTAGCTAACACATGAACAAAGGCTACCTGGAATGATTTTTAGAGGTATTTGAAAAAGCCTTCTTGACTTCACACATCTCCAATGGTCTGCCCAATATTCTACCATTTGAATTGAGTCATTAACCTCCAGTGGAGCCAGGAGAAAGAGGGAAGCTGCTAGGGGACATAGCACAATAGCTATATCCATTTGCCACATCCAGTCCTGACCTCTTTTCTAAACTCCATTGTGGAATTTCTAACTACCTGCTGGGCATCTCCACTTGTATGTCTTGCTGTTACCTCAAACTCAATGCGTCCAAAATAATTTTTCCCCAAGACTTGCACAGCCCCAAACTAACTACCCTTTCCAACATCCTTGCTTCGTTTAACAAGACTATCATTTTATCATGTTTAAAGCACTGAAGTTTTCTTTGACTTTTCACTTTTCTCAGTCCCATATACCTAAGCCACTACCAAGTCCTGTACATTTTTCCTTGGGAATATCTCTATGGCAGGCTGAAAACTTGTGGTTTTTCTTACAGCCAGAATCACTCCTTTAGGCAGGCTCCCTTTTCCTTCTTAGTTGATACCCTTCCTGCCTCCTCATCCTCCCACCTTCGCTTCCCTCTTTTTCTCTCTTGCTAAGAACTTCCAGCTTCCTGGCTAATTGTCAATCACTTGATGGGTGGGAAACCAAAAAAATAGATCTGAGAGCAACCCGCCTCCCTACGGAGAATGCATTATTAGCTTCTACGTCCTGAACTGTCCTGTTATGGGGGTCAGCCTACCTTTGCTTGAATAGAACTGAGATAAAGGGCAAGTGCCTGGCATACCCTGGTTACAACGTCCAAGATGAGTCTCTCAGATAATCATTTATCTTCTTTCCTCTCCCAAAATGGACTCAAGATTATCTTACCTAAAACCCAAACAAATGAATGTATCCTGTTCTCTCAGAGACTAGGCATATTCTTACATCTCAGATAACTGTGATTCCAACGCAAATTTGTCTCTTTTTCCTTTTTATCCCTGAGAATGATAAGTAGAGCCATAAAAAATTCTTTATGAGTTCAAATGTTCCTCCTGCCAAAAGACTCCTTGCTTTTTAGGACCAATGGCTGACTTCTTGAATGAAGTCACTGTGGACTTATTCATGGTCTTTCCCAAGTGTTCTTTCCTCTCCACATCTACCAGCCAATAACATTAGAATAGCCTCTCACTGCAATCCTACAGACCTTCCTACCTCTAATATCTTCCTCTGACCAAAGTATTTTACACATTGCTTCCAGACACATCTTTCCTACAGCTTTCACTGTGCTTTTTTCTCCTTTCTAAACACTGCAATACCTCCTCATTTCTTATTGCCATAAAACCTCAAAATCAGAATTACATAATCTTTAGAGAGTTGGAAAAGACCCTAGGAGACAATTTAATCTTGCAGGAATGCTTACTATAAGTTATAAAGGTGGTTATCCTCTGCCTAGTTTTTAATACTCTGTAACCTTTCCCCTCTCTAAATAGCCAAATACCCTTCCCTATTTCCCAAGAATATGTGCTCAAGTTAAGTGTCTTTGTCCCACCCTTCCTGCCATGCTGATTTCAATTTCTATGTTTTTGTTCTGTTCCTCCTCCCAAGAATATCTTCTCTCTTTCCTTCTACTAACAAAATCCTTTAAGTTTTAGACTGAACCTTGAGGGAAAGACCCCACATTGTTTTAGGATAAGTTGAAGAAACTGAGGAAATTAAAACCAAGAGGAGGGAAGATTTAGGGAGCCTTGTTCAAAAGCAATTTGATTTGTTTTCACTTGCCCCAGAGGGCAGAACAAAGAGCAATGAGAAGTGCTGGCCAGGTAAATGCTGGCTTAAAATAAGAGGGAGACACAACTAGGTAGCCAGTCTAGAGATGAGAGGTTCTAGATTCATATGTGGCCCAGCTATGCAACCATGGGCAGGTTATTCAATCCCAATTGCCTAGCTCTTATCACTCTTCTGCCTTAGAATCAATACACATTATTGATTCGAAGATAGAAGGTAAGGGTTTGAAAAATTTTTTTTTAAAAAGTGCCTGATACTTACCAGTTGCTTAATAAATGTTTATTGATTGATTAATTAGAATAGGATGCCTTCAAAGAAAAATGAGTTCCTTATCACTGCAGGTCTTAAAGTGGAGATTAAATGGTCTTTTTTGTTAGATGTTATAGAGGGGATTCGAGTGCAGGTCTGAATTGGACTAGATGTCCTCTGAGGTCCTTTTTAACTCCAAGATTCTGTGATGCTGTGTATACCTGGCAAGGTGGAATGGAAGGAACATTGCACAAAAAATTAGGAGATCTAGGTTCTAATCAACTCTGCCACTGACATGCTATATAACACTGAACTTTTCATTATTTCTCTCTGAACCTTAGTTTCCCCATTGGTAAAACAAGGGTTTAGATGAGTAGCATTCTATGGTTCTGACTTCAGAGTTCCTTGTTCAATTGAAATAATATATGAGAAAACTTCCTAACGAATAGAATAAGCTTACTTGGGAGGCAGGGGATTCCTTATCACTATAGATCTTAAACTGGAGCCCGATGACCACTTTTTAGTGTATGTTATGAGAGAGTGGGGATTTCTTTCAGGTATAGTTGGACTGAATGAATGCTGAGGTCCCTTCTGACTTTTGAATTCTATGATTCTGTGATTCCATGATGACTTCTTTTTAATCCCCTAGATGTTTTATTTAAATAAATTTTAAAGTATTGTTATATAATACATACAGACAAAACATACAGATAATGATACATAGCTTGAATAAAATAAAATAATTTATCTATGATTTCTCTTGTTTTATTCTATGAAACCTCTAACTATAACCTAAGGGAATATTCATGTGTTCATCTATAACCTCATAGTTTCAGTTTATCTTTTTTAAATTAAATTTTATTTTATTTTTATGAAAATCTGTCTCTCTCCCTACCCTCACTCCCATACTCCATGATGAAAACAAGACAAACAGAATACTTATCATAAACATGTATAATCAAGCAAAATAAATTCTCATTGAAATTTTATTGGAATAGGCTACTTCCAAAAAAATTCTAATTCTTCTTTCTGAATCCATCACCTCTGTAAAAGGAGGTGAGCAACACATTTCATCATGAGTCCTTTGGAATTATGCTTAGTTGTTACTAGGTACTACTTTGGGCTTTTAAATTTTAATTTGTTGATATTCTTGTTTGTTTTTTCAGTTTCATGCCCAATTTATTGATCTGCTCTTTTTCTCTTTTAGTGATGAAAGTGTTTAGAGATATAATTTTTATAAGTGCTAAGTACTACTTTGGCTTCCTCTCAAAAGTTTTGGTGTATTGTCTCATTGTTGTCATTATTTTTAATGAAGTTATTGATTACTTCTATGATTTGTTCTTTGACACATTCAGTCATTAGGATTAAGTTATTAGTTTTCAATTAATTTTTAATCTTTGCTTCAAAGGCTCCTCATTGAAAGTAATTTTATTGCATTGTGGTTGGTAAAATAAATGTTTAATATTTCTGCTTTTATGCATTTGTTTGTGATTTTTTATGTCCTCACACATATATTCAATTTTTGTGAATCTATCATGCACAGCTGAGAAATGAGCATATTTCTTTCTACTCCCATTCAACATTCTCCAGAGGTTTATCATCTTGAATTTTTTTTAAATTCTATTTCTATTCTATTTCTAAAATTCTATTATTTATTTTTGTCTTTTTTTAATTAGATTTATCTGGGTCTAAGAGGAGATAAATTGAAGTCCCCCTTTATTATAGTGGTTATTTAGTGAACTATTATTATATACTGTCCATTTCTTCCTATAATTCATTTAACTATTATTTTAAAACTATAGATATTATGTCATCTGATGCATATATGTTCAGTATTGATATTAATACATTGTTTATGGTACCTTTCAACAATATATGTATAGGGGCAGCTGGGTAGCTCAGTGGATTGAGAGTCAGGCTTAGAGATGGGAGGCCCTAGGTTCAAACCTGGCCTCAGACACTTCCCAGCTGTGTGACCCTGGGCAAGTCACTTGACCCCCATTGCCCACCCTTACAACTCTTCCACCTAGGAGCCAATACACAGAAGTTAAGGGTTTTAAAAAAACACAATATATGTATATTAATTTTATTTTAATTAATTAAATATTTATTTCTTCTAATTAGTTCTATTTTTGTATTGCTTTGTCTGAGATCATGGTTACTACCTTTACCTTTTTTAAAATTTCATCTGAAATGGAAATTCTACTCTAGGCCCTTATTGTGTTTGTCTTTCTGATACAAGTATGATTCTTATAAAGAACATGATAAAGATGTATTCTGGTTTCTAATCCATTCTACTATCCTCTTTCATGTTATGGGCAAGCTTATCCCATTCATATTTACAATTATGATTGCTGCTTGTAAATTCCCTCTCTCCTATTCTCTCATATTTTTCTTTTTCTTTGTTTTCTGTCCTCTCTTTTTATGAATTTCTGACATTCTTCTCAACCTGTCCTTTAATTCGCCCCCCATTTCCTTTAGCCCCTTTTCCTCTCTTTCTTTGTTGAATGAAAAATATTTCTGTACTCAAGAAGACCCTCTGCTAAGATTCAGAGATAGAAAGACAGCAATTAAAAACCACCCTTATCTGCTGCCTAGTTTCAACCTCTTTTTTTTCATTGTAGATTTACCCTGCCAGGGCATGTTTCTCTTCCAAGGAACGTACCAGACATAGCCACATTACTCAGGATAAGTGGAGTAGGGGGAACTAACACAGGCATTCTTACCACATATTTTCTTTACTGGCAGATCAGCACAGCACTGGAGTGCACAGAATGACCAAAGAAGAAAAGTCCTTAGGTTACTCAGACAGCTATAACTGTTTGCATCCTTATGTGCTAAAGATTTACAACTGGTTAGGTTCCTTTCTCCCCTGCTAAACCAGTTCATCCCAAAGCAATGGGATTTAATTTATTCTTATTCTTATATTTGCCAGCAATAGTCATCTTCCTTTTTGCTTAAATACTCTAACTAAATGACACCTCTGCATGCCAAAATGGCAGTACAATCACTTCCAAAGCCTTTTTTCTATTCCCTGTGGCTCCTCAGGGTTCCTATATTTATCATTCTAACAGGTAACATGAGATTGTCAAATGCCTTGCTAAAAATATTATGTCTACACATTCCTCAAATCCATAAGTCCTCTATAACTATTCTGCCTTAAAATCTAATTGTAACCCATGGCCCAGAATCAAAGCTATGGGTTTACACAAATTGGGTTTAATTGAGGGAAGGATTATTGTCTCTCACAAATCTCTTTGGCTTGTGTATCATCCAAAATTTCCCCTAGACACATCAGAATTTAGCTAGAATATAGGCTGCAAAAGAAAAGGTGAAAGACCCTCTTGTGACCATGCAAGCGCCCAGGCAAACAAAACATTAAATATAGGGCAAGTTTTATTTATACTTCCCCCTCACAGTAAAGCCAATAAATAGTCTAAATAACTCTCCTCTCTTCTCTGGTGAACTTCCAGCTCCTTATTAGCCTATATGATTTTTTTTTAAACCCTAACTTTCTGTCTTAGAATTGATACTAAGTATTGGTTCCAAGGTAGAAGAGTGGAAAGGATTAAGCAACTGAAATTAAGTGACTTACCCAGGGTCACACAGCTAATAAGTGTCTACGGACAGATTTGAACCCAGGTTCCCCTGACTCCAAGCTTGGTGCGCTATCCACTGTGGCACCTAGCCGCCCCGGTCTCCTACGATCTCCTCCTGGTCTTTCAAGGGGAAAGCACTCAGGATCACTAGAGAGTTGATCTTTCTCCCAAACCTACACAATCCTCATAACTCAATGCCAGTGAAAAACAAAGCAGATTTGCCCTCCAACATTGTGACTTTGTCAATAACTCCATTCCTTAGTTTCAGTTTCCATTTTGTTCAGAAGCTCCCCTGATAAATGTAAGAATTCACCATGGTCCAGGAGTTCCTCTGCTGGATTCAAAAAACTTGTTCTAGAATCCCTTCCATCACTCCATCACCAACTAGGTAGTTCAGTGAGTAAGAATGCTAGAATTAGAATCAAGAAAACTGGAGTTCAAATCCCACCACATAGTTACCCAGAGCAAGTCACTTCAGCTCTGGCATCCTTAATTTTCCCATCTAGAAAATGAGAAAAAGAAAACCTACCTCTCAAGGTTGTAGTGATAATCAAATAAAATAACACGGGCAGTGCTTTGCAAACATTTAGCAAAGTGCTATATAATATTACTTCCTATAACTCGGCTTTGCCATTGCTTAAATCTGTTGTCACCTCTGGGATCCTGTGGTTCCCTAGACAAGCCTTACAGATGCACAGACTTCATCTCCAAAGTCCTGAGGTGTCTAAGTCTGTGTATGTGTAGTCCTCCTTTTAACTCTGTCCCTCACTTTTCTGCTCCTATCTCTGTTCTCCCTTTTAAAGACAAACTCCAAGAATATAGACCAGAAGTCATTACTAGCTAATATGAACTAGATGATTGAATCAATCAATCATCCACAATGTGGTTAGAAAGGGGAGGTAGTTCCTGCCTTATTAAAGAGCTAACTTGTTGTTATCTAGTGGTGTCCAACTCTTTGTGACCTCTTTTGGGGTTTTCTTGGCAAAGATACTGGAGTGGTTTGCCATTTTCTTCTCCAGCTCATTTTTATAGATGAGAAACTGAGGAAAACAGGGTTAGGTGACTTGAGCAGGTTCACATGGCTAGTAAATGTCTGTGTTTGGATTTGGACTCAGGAAGATGAGTCTTCCTGATTCCAAGCCCAAGAGATACAAGAGGATTAGAGTCTTGCCAGTTTCCTTCTAAACACATCCCTCCTATTATCAATGGAGATCCCCTTACTTTTATTAGTTTGTTAATAGAAACTGACATTAGAGAGAAGTGACTAAAATTTTTACTCAGAATCCTTGGCTCTAAATCTAGCCCTCTTGCCTCAGGCTCCTAATGTTTTTCTGGTATGACCAGTCTGCTCAGTGAACCCCACTGTTCTTCATGGAGTGAAGATGGAGAAAAAAGGCAGATGATGGATTGACTAATGCCTGCCATGAGCTTTCTTCTCTGTCAAAAACATATGGGCTGCCTCCTATCCTCTACAGGTATTTGGAACAAATTGTCTTATATTAATTCTGCCCTGTAAGGTGCAAATAAGCTTAAGGGACACCAGCAAACCATAATTAGCTGGTACACACTGAAATCTGACAAGAGCTCAAAAAACTTAGGAGGTAAGGAAATTCCTAGAGGGGCAATGAAAGGAAATTTGCCCAAAGAATATTAAGCAACTAAGAAAAATCATCATTTAACTAAAGAAAAAAAAAACAATCCTTCAGAGAGAGAGGAGGAGGAGGAGGAGGAAGAAGAAGAAGAGGAGAGGAGGAGGAGAAGGAAAAGGAGAAGAAGGAGGAGGAGGAGGAGGAGAAGGAGAAGGAGAAGGAGGAGGAGAAGGAGAAGGAG
>NC_058131.1:413783710-413810439 GCF_016433145.1 Gracilinanus agilis
AGAAGAAGAAGAAGAAGAAGAAGAAGAAGAAGAAGAAGAACTAATAATGACTCATAAGCTACAGCTCAGACAACATCAGCATAATTTACAAAGGCAGCCTGGTGTTGGGGCATCTAAATCAGGAACAGCTCATTCAAGGGCTACCTCCGACATATACTAGTGGAGGTTTCCTTATTAGGAATTCCTTATATCAATGAAGTCACAGGTCTGGTTGCTCCCTTTCAACCTGTCTCCCCCAAAGTAGAGCCATACAACGTAAGAGCCAGATGGGAGACAGATTTTATATTGTTTTGTTTGAATACTAGGTCTTTCTACTTCATTCAGGCTGGCAGTAAAGTGGCTACTTACAGAATTTTATCCCACTACTAATTGGCACAGAAGTTTCAACATTCTCCTTTTCAGAACAGGGTCAGATAATTCCTCTTTAGGCAAGGAGGTGGCCCCTTACTTCTGGCACCTTAATAATGCCAAACAATGCATATTCCAATTGGCTTAGCCCATTGTGGGTCAGAACTCCCTAGTTTAAGAGATCTACCAGTCTAGTGCTCCCTAGTATCCAGATTACAGACATGTTCCACCAAACCTGACCCTTAGAACTGCTGAACAAAGAATATCTGGGCTAGAAGCAGAGATATACTGTAACCAGTTTGAACTGATATAAATGCAGATTAAATGTAAATGTGGCTTGGGTACTTTTATTTATTTACTTTTTCAAAGAGTTGGTTGTTACACATTTACTACCACATCCCTGGCCAGAAGAGACCTTCAGACCACAGAATATTAAGAGCTGGAAGAAATTTTAGAGATCATTTATTCCAGCCAAGGAAAATGAAGCCCAGGGATAGAAAACTACTTGTCTGAAGTCACAGATACTCTAACCACAATTCCTTGATAGGCTATTCTGAAGCATAACATGTGAAATGGACCCTAATTTTTACCAAGGCAAGGTTTGCTTTTCTAGCAGCTGGAATTCACACTGTCCTCAATGCCATTTAAGTTCCACCAAGGTTCAACCTAACTGCCATTTCCATCAAGAAGCCTCTTTTGATCCTTCAATTTTTAGTGTTTTCTCCTACCTCAAATATTCCTGGAGCACATGATCTGTTCCTTTCACCCCTACATCATATTTATTTGTATTTCAACTTTATTTAAAATTGTATTTTATTTTCAATTCCAAATTCTCTTTATCTCTCCCAGTGGGGTTTTGATTTTTTACCTGTCCCCTCTGTAAGTTTTGCTTTTTAAGCTTGTTTTGCTTCTGACCATTGCTTTCTCCTTTAATCCACTTTTTATCTTATTATTTCTCCTCCTTTCTCCTAACCCCTTTCCCTCCTGCTTCTCTGTTGGATAAGATGAATTTCCATACCCAACTGTGTTTGTACATATTTGTATTCTTTACTCTCAGAACCAGCTCAGCTAAGAATGAAGTTCAAGTGTTGCCTGCTTCCCTCCCCCCTTACTACCCTTTCCATTTTACACACATTTCCTTGTATATCCCATTTATATGAGATAACTTTTCCTATTCTTTTTCACCCTATACCCTCTCCCAGAGCATTCCTCTTTCTCATCCTCTCATTCTTCTCTTGAAATCATCCAAACATGATAGAATCATATTCCATCTTTTTGTCTAATTAGATCCTTGGTGATGATAAAGTTCTGGGTGGTTACATGTATATCATCTCCTTATATAACAATGTAAACAGTTTAACATTTTTTGGTTCCCTATGATATCTTATTCATATTTATTGGTTTTTTACATTTCACTTGAGTTTTGTGTTTGAATATTAGATTTTCTATCCAGCTCTGGTCTTTTTTTAAGGAATGCTTAGAAATTTTTTTTCAATTAATGTCCATTTCCCCATAGTAGGATACACAGTTTTGCTGAGTAGGTATTTCTTGGTTATAATCCTTGATCATTTACCTTTTGGAATATCATATTCTAAGTCTTCCATTTCCTTAAAGTGCTGACAGCTACAGCTTGACTATAGCTCCAAAGTACTCAAATTCTTTCTTTCTGACTGCTTACAGTATTTTCTCCTTTATCTGGAAGTTCTGGATTTTGACTGTAATATTCCTACAAGTTTTCATTTGAGGGTTTCTTTTAGGAGGTGACCAGTTGATTCTTTCAAATTCTACTTTGCCCTCTGGTTCTAAGCTATTTGGGCAGTTTGCCTTTTTAATTTCTTGAAATATGAGGGTTAGGCTCTTTTATTATTGTTGCTCATAGTTTTCAGATAGACTAATAAGCACTTAAATTATTTTTCCTTGATCCACTTAACAAATCGGGTGTTTTTCCTATCAGATATTTAATATTTTCTTCTTTTTTCAGTATTTTTGACTTTGTTTTATTATTTCTTAATGCCTCATGGAATTATTAGCTTCTATTTGACCAATTCTAATTTTTAAGAAATATTTTCTTCAATAAGGTTTTATGCTTCTTTGTAACAAATTGTTAGTTCACTTTTCATAGCTTTCTTTGAGAACTCTCATTTCCTCCCTTCTTCCCATCCCCAGCTTTTTTCCTCTAACACTATTATTTGGTTTAAATTTTTTTTTTATTTTTGCCCTGTTTTACCTTCTTTCATTAGCTCTTTCTTTAATTCTTTTGGGAACTTTTTTGGGGTTTCTGTTAATTTAAAACATTTCTTTAAGGCTTTATTTATAGATGTTTTCAAGTCATTGTCATCTTCTGTGTTTGTGTCTTGAGTTTCCCTGTTACCACTGTAACATTTTTATGGTCAGGTTCTCCTTGTCTGTTTGATTATTCTTCCAGCCTACCTCTTTTTTTTCTTTTAATTTTTAATTATATTTTTCTTTTCCAGGTCATATGTAGATGCAATTTTTAGTAATCATTTTCTGACTTTTGCAATCCATGTTTTCTCTCTCCCTCCTTCTCCTCCTCCTTCCCCAAGATGGCAGGCAATATGAGACAGGTTATGCATGTGCTATTATGTAATACATATTTCCATGTTTGTCATGTTGTGAAAGAAAACACATGTCACTTATGTAAGGAAAAAACTCATGAAGTAAATAAAGAAAAATATGTTTCAAACTCCATTCAGACTCCGTCAGTTCCTTATATGTCAATGCTTCCAGCCTGCTTCTTTATTTTTTACTTTATTTTAGTATTGGGTTCTTCTCCCTTCTCAGGGTGTGTGTTTTGTGAAGAGGCATTGTCTGCCCTGAGTTTTTGCTGCTTTCACAACTCAATTTTCAGTGCTTCCAAAATGGTGTGATTTGAGGAGAAGTCTAATCACTGCCCTCCAGATATGAAGTCTGTAAATTCCTAACTGAGATTTGAGTCTGTTGGCTCATTTTTAGTTGAGTTTCAGTAGACTGTTGCTGGACTCAGTCATTATTAGCCTGCTAGAAGTTTCTACAGGTTCAAAGTAAGAAAGGAGAAAGACTGCCTAGAGAGGACCAGGAGAACTATGATCTAAAAGTAATATTGGAGAGGAAAGAGCATTCATATATTTCCTCACAAGTTATGGAGAAAGAGAGAAGCTCATTGGAGAGAATAGAAAGAGAAAATAATGCTGTCAAAGAGAAGACATTCTGATGAAAGCAAGGAAAGGGTAAGCACTCTTGTAGAAAAGTAGTAACTTGTGGCCATTTGGTTGCAATAAAGCCTGACTACCAAAGGATACAGCAGAAGGGGTTAATAGTAGGGCAGACAGGTGGGAAGAGTTTGTGGAAAGTAAGGGCTGGATAGAGATAAGAGTATAAAGGAGACTAAAGGGGAAGGGACTTTTGACTTGGGGAATAATTATAAATAACTGGGAGAAAAGAGGCAGAAGGTTGAGATATAGCCTGGAAGGACATGAATATGAGAGTGCTAAACCAATGAGTTTTGTAAGTAGAAGAATATGTACAACTAATAAGACCCATGGGTTCCAGTTAGAAACTATGCCATAGCAGGGGTGGTAGAGAGGGAACAGAGAGAAGAAGCCAAAAATTTTTTAAATCTAGATCCTGAGTCCTCCCCAGAATCTTGGAATCTGCGAGTTAGAAATTCATTTGAGCTATTATAGCTTTGTGGCCCTGTGCAAGTCACTTAACCTTTGATTGCCTGACTTTTATCAAATGTAATATGGGGATAACAATAGCACCTAACTTGCAGGGTTGTTCTGAAGATCAAATCACAAAATATTTTTTAAATGCTTAGCAAATCTATAAATCTGCTAAAAATGTAAATTATTATTCTCTTCCCTTCCCTTCTATTTGAAGACCTTCAGTCACAGGAAACTCTTTACTTCACAAAGCAGCACATTCTGCTTTTGGAGAAATTCCACAGTTCTGCTTGTTGGGAAATTATTCCTTTTAATACTACAGTGGATCCATGGATCTCACCAATATGCATCAGTGTAGGTCACCTATCTATACCTTCTCATCCAGTGAAATTGTTGTCTCTATTCTATCTAGGCGGCTAGGTGGCACAATAGAAAGATGGCCTTCGATGACCTTAGAGACTCCCTGACAGGAGTGCTGAATTCAAATGTGTCCTCAAACACTTACCAGCTGTGTGGCCCTGAATTAGTCACTTAATTTCTGTCTGCCTAGGTTTCATTAACTATAAAATGAGGGTAAAAGTGGCCCCCTCCTTATGAGTTCTTATGAGAATAAAATGAGATACAACTAGGCTAGACTTTATTAGTTTGATTGTTCTTTGTCATGTGTGGAAGAGGACCAGTGGCATAATGGTCTTAACTCATGAGTGAACTGGATTTTCTTTTTTTTCTTCTTTTGAATATTTTCTCCTAGTTACATATTTCATGTTCTTTCCCTCTCCCCCAAGCCCCCTTAACACCCCCCCTTAGCCGATGCACAATTCCACTGGGTTTTACCTGTATCATTGATCAAGACCTAATTCCATAATATTGATAGTTGGACTAGGGTTATCATTTAGTGTCTAAATCCCCAATAATATCCCCATCAGCCCATGTGTTTAAGCAGTTGTTTTTCTTCTGTGTTTCTACTCCCACAGTTCTTCCTCTGAATGTGGGTAGTTTTCTTTCTCATAAGTCCCTCAGAATTGTCCTGGACCTTGCATTGCTGTTAGTAGAAAAGTCCGTTATGTTTGATTGTACCACAGTGTATCTGTGTACAATGTTCTCCTGGATCTGCTCCTGTCACTCTGCATCAGTTCCTGGAGGTCTTTCCAGTTCACATGGAATTCCTCCAGTAGTGAACTGGATTTTAATGAGGCATGGTTGTACAAAGTGGCCAGCCACACTCTCTCTTCCAAAGTCATCCAAGGTTATAGGCAAGACAAAAGTCCAGATGACTGATGTTGGCCCAGGATGCAGTGGATGATTGGCATCAGTGTCTAACCAAGCTCTAAGCACTCCCCTGTACCTGCTTTAGCTGTCTTCATGGCTGGAGAAAATGTTCTTCCTATTCTACCCAGGGGAAGTCTTCATGTGTTTGGGGTAGATATTGCCCTCACTTATTGATGGTTTTGAGGTCTGTCACTTACCCTCAACCTGGTTTAGCTCTCCCTATGGAGACAGTTTTACATGTATTGCCACTGTGCGTGCTACAGCTTCTTGGAAGCACAGGTGAGAGTTGGGTGAAAGGTGGATGAGCAGCCCTCAGAAGGGCTTGGTCCAGTCTTCACACCAGAGGTGCTAGTTCTTCCTGAATAGTGAAGTGGTTACGTGTATTAGAATTCACAATATTTGAAGTTTTAATTATAGAACATATGGAAACTGGTTCTATCCCAATGGAAATAAGACATTCAAATTCAAATAATGTGACCACTCTATTGGATTCATTATTCAAAGTAATCAGGACATAGCTGTAATATTTATAAAGACCTTTGTAAGTGTTAAAATGCTATATAAAATGCTAGCTCTTATTATTATTATCTGTTGTTACTATCATTATTATTATTGTCCCATTCATCTTCTACAGAGGTTCTACCCAACATGCTGGAGGCTTCCTTATAGGTCTTTATATATTTTTGGGGTATGAGAGAAGGTGAGGTCTTAGTTTCAAATCTAGGCTCAGACATGTCCTAGTTGTGTGACCCTGGACAAGTCACTTAACCCCAATTAGCTAGTCCTTACTATTTTTCTGCCTTGGAATGGATGCTTAGTATTGATTCTATGACAGAAGGTAAGGCTTAAAAAAAAATTGATGTGTATATGAAAGTAAGGAGTAGCTTAGAATCATTTCAAACAATGGTGTCAAATAGAGGCCTCTAATCCATATTTAACAATTACTGGGGGTCACATATCAACAGTTTAAAAATTTAACATTAATTATATTTTATTGCTCATTTTTTAATTTTGTTAAATGCTTCCGAATTTCATTTTAATCTGGTTCCTTCTACAAGCAGGCAGCATGTTTGGCACCTTTGATTTGAAACACTGTAGAATTTCTCCAATGCAATCTAGCCTATTTGCACATTCTTTGCTGTTGTCCAGGCATTTTCAGCTGTGTCTGATTCTTTGTAGGGTTTTCTTGGCAAAGACACTGGAGTGGTTTGCTATTTCCATCTTCAGCTCATTTTATGGTTGAGAAAACTGAGTTAAACAGGGTTTAAGTGACTTGCTCAGGGTCATACAGCTAGTAAGTGACTGAAGTGAGATTGAACTCAGGAAGAAGAGTCTTCCTGCCTCCAGGCCTAACATTCTATCACCTGCACCATCTAGCTGCCTTCCTCATATTCTAAACCAAGCTGATTATCTACCTGCAGAGTCTGCCCTAGATCTTTGAACTGGCTTTTCAAATTCATGTAATAATTCATAATAGGAATTTCATTCATTTCAATTTAACAGCCAGCTCTCTTGAGTCCAGCATACCCTTGAGAGGATCTCAGAACTAGAGAGACCTCAGAGATCATCTATCAGTGGTGTCAAATTCAAATAGAAACAGATCTCTGTGGGACACCATATTAACAAAGAAAATATCAGTGGCATCCAGGTGGCACAGTGGATTGAGCTCCATCTGAACAACCCGAGTTTAAATACAGACTCGGGCACTTATTGACTGTGTGACTCTAGGGAAGTCATTTAACCTCTGCCTCAGTTTCCTTGAATGTAAAATGGAGATAATAATAGCACTTGCCTCCTAAGATTATTGTGAAATAGTATTTATAAAGCACTTAGCACATAGTACCTGGCACATAGTATGTGCTATATAAATATTAGCTATTATAAAACAACAAAATAACATTATGCTTTGTCATATTTTAATATATTCTGTTAAATATTTCCCAATCATATTTCAATCTGGTTTAAGCCATTTGGAGTTTTGCCGGCCTCACATCTTTAGCCTAGTCTACTCTGTACCTAAGGAGGAATTGCTACCATGTCATTTTTTACAGGTTATAGCTCTCCTTGAAACCCCGTCTAAGTTTCCAGTCGCTTCCAGGGCAGCCCATTCCCCCTTTCTTATTTATCCATATGGTACCTGAAATGAAAAGGCAGAGCTAAATGAACTTTAGGAATAGGGAGAGAGGACTAAGGAAGGATGAAGTTTCTTTTAACAAAACTCTGGTGCATTAACCTGTAGACCTGGGTATTAGATATCTTATTGCACATTAAGTAAGATGAGGCAGGTAGATTGTGGAGACAAGAAGACATCAGTTGTAGGCATTGACTATGAGAAGAGCACCAAGCTCATTCTCCTATGCTAGAGCTACCTATTGAGAGCCAGGTCTAGTGACAGGAGGTCCTGGGTTCAAATATGGTCTCAAACACTTCCTAACTGTGTAACCCCAGACAAGTCACCTAACCTCCATTGCCTGGCCCTTACTGCTCTTCTACCTTGGAACCAACATACAACATTGATTCTAAGATAGAAGGAAAGGATTTGAAAAAAATAGCTTTCATTGTACTGCTTATGCAGAATCTTATAATAATGAATGGATGGCTGCAAGAAGCATCATATATGATCATATATTAAATAACAAAAGAAATTGTAACACTTGGAAAAACACTGTCTGGTAAAAATATAGTCACAGATGTCAGGAACTGTGAAGTGTGTCTCTGGATATGTTCATTCTGGTTAGGTGTATCTCTCAAGAGTTTTGTGTGTCAGGCATGAATCCTGCTGAAGGACAGAATACACCAAAGGTTTGGGTGATGATGATTCCATGTTTCAGTCAATGACTGCTGTGTCTTTGATAAAACCTTCTATGAGAAGTAATTCTTTCCTAGGTCATGGAATTATCAGGAGGCAGAATTCTCTAGCAGTCAACTTTGGCTTGGTTTCACTATTTCCTGAATTTCTAAACTTAATTCATTTCAATTCCAAAAAGATACATTTAGCAATTGTATAATTTGACTCAGATAAATTTCCTACCTTACAAAGCCCTTAGTTCTAAGCATACAAAGATAAAAGACATAGTACCTGTTTTCAAAAAGCTTCTAGTTTAATAAAGGAAATAAGAAAAGTATACTCATACGCATAGTACAAAGCAGAATGAGGTAAGGATCATAAGAGGTTGTTATAAAAGATTATTAAAAATTATAAAAGAGGAGAGAAAAGCAGTTTTCTAGTTGGGGAATTGAGGAAAGTCTTCATGAAAGCCTTGGTCCCTAAATTGAGTCTTGGAAGAAAACGGGATTTTCAACAGGTAAAGATGGAGATTTGTGGGATTTCAGGTACAAAGCAACTTAGTGGAAAAAAAGATCAGGCAGCAAAAGGAAGGAGGAGAGTAGAGCATGGTAAGTAGTTCTTTTTGTCTGTGACATATAGACAGTAAAGGAAAACTATTCTGTAAGACTGGCAAAATAGTTTGAGACAGATCATGAAGGGATATGAATGATAGCATTAGGGATTTATATTTTATCAAGTAGACTGTAGGAGCCACCGGAAGTTTTTCAGCACTAGAGTGAGATGCTTTAGGAAGATTATTTGGTAGCTGTGTGAAAGATGGATTGGAAAAGGGAGAAGTGGAGGCTACAAGAGGTAGGAGACTACGGTTTCTGGTGAATGAGAAGGTGGAGCAAGGCAGAGAGTGAGTTGAGCTGGAATGAAGGAAGCATGGCTAGCACTTCACGAAATGGCAATTCCCATCTGAGATTCAACAGTCAGAAATGTGTGAACATATTAAAAACAACAATAACAACAAATCCACTTCCTGGGTTTTCTTGAAATATTAAGAAATAATATATTTTTTTTCTAAAGCCATTTTCAGACTCCTGGGAAAAGCCTTTTGAAAAGGAAAGTCATAGGTTAAGGACAAAAAAAGGCTTTTCATTAGATTAATAGATTAAAGGGCAATCCACTTTCTTTATCCCCTATGGGATTAGACTAGGATCAATCCCTGAGAAGTACTGTACTCTCTTCAATTCAATAGATTCATGATATAGATCTCTGGAAGGGAACAAGTTGTTTCCCCCAGAGGAATAGCCTAGAAGAATTAGGAAGGAAACTCGCTCAAATTTTGAAATGTTAACTCAGACAGTATTTTAAGATTTTTCCATGTTCAAGTTTCTTTAAAATGTTACCTAAATTCTTCTTGAGGAGAGAGTCATGTTAGAGGGCATGGGAAATCATGCCAGCTTGAAAATATCTTTCCCAGCTCAAAACATCTTAGTATAGTGGGAATCAGTATGTTACTTTAGGATGAGTAATTCCACGGGGCAGAGCGAAGTTGGTGGCTAAGTAGCAGCAAAAGCTGAAACTGCTCTGAGAATCCTCCCAAATCAACCTTAAAATAATGCATCAAGACAACTGAAGTCAGAAATCCAACAAGGAGATGGAGTGAGGGGGCTCTCCTGTGGAAAACAACTTGAAGTGTAGGCAGAATGAGTCTATTTTCATGGGATAAGAGGGGAGTAGTAAGTAAAATTGCTCACAGAGGAGTGCCAGCCAACCATTGCCCTATCTACTGTGCCAGGTTCCAAGCCTGGGCATAGGTCAACTTCAGGATCCCAGGATCCTGTCTAAGCCAATAGCAGAGCATCCCACATGCCACACCTACTCCTTGAAGTCCCAAGTGCTACCACCAGCCTGCAGTGAGCCTCAGAAGTCCATAGAGCTACCTTAACCCCAGGGCAAAATAGCTCACAATTCTCCAAGTCCAGCAAGCCATCAGCAGAGGAGACAGAATCATCCGTTTTCAGAATTTCTAGTCTTCAGGCAAAAACAAAAACAAAAACAAAAAAACCCTGGAAAAATGGGCAAAAAGCAAAAGAAACACCTAACCATTGAAAACTTTTACAGATACAAAGAAGAACAAGGAACTAATTCAAGAGGGAACAGTGAGAGCAAAGCAACCACATGCAAAACTTCAAAGAAAGGGGGCAGCTGGGTAACACAGTGAATTGAAAACCAGGCCTAGAGATGGGAGGTTATAGATTCAAATCTGGCCTTAGACACTTCCTAGCTGTCACTTAACCCCTATTGCCTATATACTCAATACGTAGTATTGATTCTAGGACAGAAGGTAAGAAAAAACTTTTTAAAAAACTTCATAGAAAAGTGGTAATTGGTCTCAGGCACTTGACGAGCTCTAAAAGGAATTCAAAAATAAAATTTTAAAAATGGGAAAGAGAAATGAAAGTAACACAAAAAAGAAAATAATAGCTTAAAAAGCAAAATTGTTCAAGTGGAAAAAAAGACAAAAAACCCAATGAAGAAAAGAGTTACATGAAAAGTAGAATGGACCAAATAGAAAAGGAGGCTCAAAAGGTCATGGAAGAAAATGAGTCTTTAAAAATTGGAATTGGGCAAATAGAAGCTAATGATTTGATGAGACATCAAGAAACAATAAAACAAAATTAAAAGAATGAAAAATAAAAGAAAATATGAAATATCTCATTGGAAAAACAACTGATCTCAAAAACAGATCCAGGAGAGGCAATCTAAAAATTATTGGACTACCTGAAAGTCATGATATTTTTTTTATCATGACTTTCAGGTAGTCTAATAAAGGTAGTCTTTTCAAGTAGTCCAAAAAGCCTAGACATCATATTACAAGAAGTTATTGAAGAAAACTGCCCTGATATTCTTTAAAAATTTTTTTATTTTAATAACAAATTGTCACATAAGTTTTCCCAAGTTATATGATCTATATTGTCTCCCTCCATTATCCCCTCACTCCTCTAGGAGTTGACAAACAATTCAATCTGGGTTGTACATGTATAATCATACAAAATATATTTCCCTATTATTCATTTTTATAAATGAATCATCTTGTATTCCCAAAACATATGCCCAAATAAACAAGTGATCAGTTATATTTTCATCTGCATTTCTATTCTAACAGTCCTTTATCTGGAGATGGATAGCATTCTTTTTCATAAGTCCCTCAGAATTGAACTGGATTATTGTATTGCTGTTAGTAGCAAAGTCTATTTGATCATCCCACAATATTGCAGTTACTGAGTGTAATGTTCTTCTGGTTCTGCTTATTTCACTCTGGATAAGTTCATGTAGGTCTTTCCAGCTCTTTCTGAAATCATCCTGTTCATCATATTTTATAGCACAATAGTATTTCGTCACCATCATATACCATAATTTGTTCAGTCATTTCCCAATTGAGAGACATTCCTTTAGTTTCCAAATCTTTACCACCACAAAGAAAGCAACTATAAATATTTTTTACCAACAGATCCTTTCCCTTTTTTTATCTCTTTGAGTTACAGACCCAGTAGTGGTATATTACTGGATCAAAAGGTATGCATTCTTTTATAGCTATTTGGGTATAACTCCAAATTGCCCTCCAGAATGTTGCATCAGTTCACAACTCCACCAGCAATGCATTAGTGTACCAATTTTGTCACATTCCCTCTAACATTTATCATTTTCCTTCACAGTCATTTTGGCTAATCTGATAGGTGTGAGGTGGTAACTTAGAGTTGTTTTAATTTGCATTTCTCTAATCAAGAGAGATTTAAACATTTTTTCAATTTATTATTGACAGCTTTGATTTCTTCATCTGAAAACTACCTATTCATATCCTTTGGCCATTTATCAATAGGGGAATGACTTGGATTCTTATAAATTCTTATAAATTTGACTTAGTTCTTCATATATTTAAGAAATTAGACCTTTTTCAGAGAAATCTGTTATAAATTTTTCCTCAGTTTGTCATTTTCCTTCTAATGTTGGTTGCTTTTTTTTGTACAAAAATTTTAAATAGGCTGTTTCCTTTCATTATAAGCATAGGTAGTTGATCAGTCAGAATTTTGGAGTATTTTTTAAACACTCTTACTTAGAACTACAAAAAAAAAAACCACTGGAGTCCTCAGCCATCAGCCTCCTCCTAGGTCAAGACTAGGACAGACTTTTGTATACCCAGACTTGGAAATCTGAGTGTCCTGTGTTCACTACCAACCTGTGATAATAGTTGGAGATGTGCCAGAATGCCCTCTGAAGAGGAAACTTTAAGACTTTACAAATATTTCATTTCACAACTACCTTGGAAGATAGCTGTTGTTGTTATTATCCTCACTTTATTTTATTTATTTTTTATTTTTTTAATAAAAATATTATCCTCATTTTATAGATTAAGAAACTGAGGCAGAAAGATGTTAAATGATTTGTTGAGGGTTACACAGCTGGGAAGGGTCTGAAGCCATATAGAATTCAAGTCTTCTGTCTCCAGATCCAGTACACTACCCAAGGTACATTTTAGCTTGCCTAGTAGGTACTTAATGAATTGTACACTTTTTTGAAATAAAAACCTAAGGCAGCTTAGCATATTTCATAACACTCTGTAAGACAAGAATTTTTCTCCCCTGGGATTGACATTTGGGTGCTGAGCTATGATGATGATGATGATGATGATAATATCATTTACATAAAACTTACTTTGTGCCAAGCACTGTATTAAGGGCTTATAATTATCTAATTTGATTCTCACAAGATCCTGAGAGGTACTAATATTATCTCCAATTATCTCCAATATTATCTTCAATTGCCGATGAGAAAAATGAGGTTAAGTGGTTTGCCTAAGGTCACACAGTTAGTAATTTTTTAAAGTTGGATTTGAATTCAGGATATCCCTGAGTTCTCTTAGTATTCATTCCTCTAAGAGTCTCTGACTTTGTTGAAAAGCCTCTGTTTGATATGTTCTCTCAATTCCTTATCCTGAGAAATCCTCCCTTATTAAGCCTCCATAGTGAGTAAATCTGACTACAAATTCAGGGGACTCATCAGATCCACTGAACTATCAATTCTATTCTAAAAACATTTTCTATGAAGAGATTCTAATGCATAGGCAGATGATCTTCCAAGTAGAATATGTAGGAAGAAGGGAATTAACATTCCTACTAGAGGTCATTCTTTAGATCTGGAATGTCCCATTTATGTTGGCATGTCTCTTATTATGACTCAATATGGTTCTTTTGTACTTGACATATAGGGTCAGCTCAGTGACTCAGGAAGGTAGAGGTTTTTTGGTTTTTTTTTTTTAACTCTAATTTTCTGTCTTAATAACTCAAAGTCAAAATGGCAAGGGCTGAGCAAACAGGGGTTAAGTGACTTGCCCAGGGTCACAAAATTAGGAAGTACCTGAGATCAGATTTGAACCCATGTCCTGCTTACTCCAGACCTGCCACTCTATTCACTGAGCCATCTAGCTTGTCCCCAAGGTAATGGATTTTAAAGAAAGGAGCAGGGTCTCATTCAGGCTGATACAATCTAGAGCTCAAAGGAGTTAATGTCACGCTCATTTTACAAATGAGGATACTGATGTCCAGAGATGTTAAGAGACTTGTCCAAGGTCACCCAGGTAATAAATAGCAAAGGAATGACTTTTCCCAGGACATAGCAGATGTTTGATTGACATCTCAAGCCTAGCAACAACAAGAATTGACTAGCAACATCTTTGCTGTATGGTTGGACATGATAGTTTTCAGATTTGAAAGGTTCCAGGAAAAAGAGTCAGGAATGGCAGGAGGAGTGGGATTGTCTAGAGCAGAAGCATCCTGTTGCATGTAAGCCTTATGGTCCTCCAAGTGGCCCCTCAAACCCGAGGTGTTTTAGATGACTTTACCAGCACAACATTCAGGCTGTCCATCTGTTATCTCTTGTTCTTTGCACATGACCCACTAGACTCATTCTCCAGAAACAGATTCCTCAATCATGTCTTTTATGCCTCTTCTTAAGAGCAAGTCATTATTGAAAATATTGTGCAGCCTACTTCCACCCACTATACATCTTTCCATTGCCCTGTAGGACCCCTACATTTTTTGATTTTGCTAAGATTAGTGGTGTTACCAAATTGCAAATCATAGAATCTCAGGCTTGGAAAAGATGAAAGAAGTGATCCGATCCAAACCTTACCTGAACAAGAATTTTCTCTATAACATAACTAATAAGTCATCATTTAGCTTTTGTTGATTTTATTGGTTTCTGTCCTTTAGTGATGAAGAACCCTCTCTCTTCCAAGGTTGCTCCCTCACGTTTTGGATCACTCATTGTTAAGAAATTGTTCCTGTCTTTGAGACTAAATTCTCTTTTTTTATTTTTCAACTTCTACTCATTGTTCCTAGATCATGTCTTCAAGGCCCAATAAGAACAAGTCTAATTTCTGTTCCACATAATAGCCCTTCTAATTCTTGAACACATTGACCATGCCCACTCAGGATTTCTCTTCCCCAAACTAAATAATCCCAGTTCCTCCAAATAATTTTCAATTAGCATAAACTTGAGATGTTTCATCATTTTGATTGTGTTCTATTGATCTCCTCCAGATTATCAGTGACCTTCCTAAAATGTGGTGCCTAGAAAATTAATATAGTACTCTAGAGATGTATTCCCACCAGGGCCAAGAACATTGAGGCTATTACTTTCCAACCCCTAGATTTTTTTTTTAAACTCTTACCTTCTGTCTTGGAGTCAATACTATGTATTGATTCCAAGGCAGAAGAGTGGTAAGGGCTAGGCAATGGGGGTTATTAAAGTGACTTGCCAAGGGTCACACAGCTGGGAAGTGTCTAAGGCCAGATTTGAACCCAGGACCTCCTGTCTCTAGGCCTGGCTCTCAATTCACTGAGCTACCCAGCTGCCCCATCTAAGCCTTTTTTAAAAAATGTAGCTTAAGATTGTATTAGCTTTTGTGGTTCATTGATTGATTGATTGACTTCCTTGTATCATATTGTTGACTAACTGAGTTTGTAGTCCACTAAAAAACCCAGATCTTTTTCAAGTGAAATATCTAGCCACACCTCCTCTATCTTATAATTAAGTTGATTAAAAAAAAAACACTCATGTATAAAACTTGGTTATTATTAAATTCCATGTTTTTCAATTTAACTCAACGGGCTAGCCCCAGTAATGGCAAACCTATGGCACACACACCAAAGATGGCACTCAGCACACTCTCTGGGGGCACAGTGTTGCTCCCCCCCCAAATTCATTACTAGAAAGGCAGAGGGACTTGGGCGGAGCAGCTCCCTTCCCCATCTCTACCTAGGCTGAGGAGATTCCTCACTTCACCTGCCCCTCCACCCAGGAGCCCAATGGGAGTGCACAGGGGGTAAAATGGGTGGCTCACAAGCAGCAGAGCTGGAGGGGAGGGGAGTGCTCAGGCCACTCCTCCTGCCCCTCTCTACATTCGCTGAGTACATTTGACCCACCCCTCCACCCAGCAGTCCAGTGGGAGTGCTTCCTCCCTCCCCTATGTGGGGTAAGGAGGGGGGTGTGGGGCACACCTGGCACTTGGGGAGGGGATGGCATGCCATCTGGGGTGGAGGGCAGGGCATGGCACACAGCCTCTTAAAGCTTCACCATCACTGTTCTAGCCTGTCAAGATAATTTTGAATCCTGACTAACCCTCCATGGCATCCATTATGTTTCCTCTCCTTCCCAGCTTTGTGTCATCTATAAATTTAATAAGAATGCCATAGGCAGTCTAGGGCTACATACAGATTTCTGATCCACCCCACCAAAAATATCCTTTCAATTTGATGGTAAAAACACTAATGTTTATCTCTTTGGGTGCAGCCATTCAACCAGTTTCAAATAACTGAATTGGATTATTATCTTAACCATTTCTCTTTATGTTGTCCACTAGAATAGCAAAAGAGACTTGGTAAAATGCTGGCTAATATAAGTGGACAACTTGGACTTTTCATCTATCATCCCCTGCATTTGCCATGGGACTAACTAGCTATCTTCTCTTCATATCATTCACTTCCTTGATGATATCTTTGATTCCTGTTCTTGAAATTTCTTTTTTTTTTTTTTCTTTTTTTTTCAACCCTTAACTTCTGTGCATTGGCTCCTAGGTGGAAGAGTGGCAAGGGAGGGCAATGGGGGTCAAGTGACTTGCCCAGGGTCACACGGCTGGAAGTGTCTGAGGCCAGCTTTGAACCTAGGACCTCCCGTCTCTAGGCCTGACTCTCAATCCACTGACCTACCCAGCTGCCCCTTGAAATTTCTCTTTAGCTTTATGTTGCAGCCAGCTCATGTGAACCATGTATCTTCTCTTTGCCCTCTATCTGATATTAATTTTTAATTCTTAAGACATTGTTTTTTTCCATGTCTTGCAGCCATACAACAATACAGGTAAGAGATTGACATTTTCAAAATGGGACACTAAAACTTACTCATTAAAGGGGCTTCAAAATTCTGTGAGAGTAATCCAGCCCACCCTCCTCCTGTTCAAGTCTGGGTCCATCTCAATGTCTATTTATTCACTGATCTATATATATAACATCATTTGTGGGTAGGGACAGGGAGAAAAGTGGACCCAAATCCACTTCATCTGCTGTAGCATATTAACAGCTCATAATCTGGGAGAATTCCCTGGGAGCAGTGAGAGGTTAAGTGACTAGCCTATGGCCAGTCAGCTGGTGTTTCTCATAGAGGGTTGAGGTCCAAACTGTTGAAGAACAACAAAAACCACCATAAGGTAGTAAAAATCATTCTTACTGAAAGTGACAAGGGGAAAAAAAGATTAAGTGGGAAGACTTAGACTTCCAGCAATAAGCAGGAGCCTAATCAAAGTCCCTGCAAAAAGAACTATTTATAAAACAAGAATTCTAACATTATGGTCTTGATCTGGCTAGAGGCTTCCCCAAGACAAATAGGGTAATGGCTATTATTTAGACTACCCTTTGATATGCACACTAAGTAGTGATAGAGGTCACATAGGTAGTTACAAATAAGGGAGTTCATGAAGTTGCCTATCAATGGTCAGGTTTTAGTAGCTACCTGGCTGACCAGGTGTTTGCACAGGTTGCATATTAACAGCTGGCTGGTTTCAGGTACGAGTCACTACTATTGCTGGAGCCAAAGGAGATCCTTTCTCCAAACTATCTTTCTGTATAAATACTTCTGCAAATCCCCTAATTCCCAGACATGGTATGATTCTAAGATGGAGACTTGAACCCAGGATTTCTTAGTCTTTCCTACAGTTTTTTTTGTCATGCTGTTTCTTGCTTTGAAAAATACTAATGTTAAAAAGATAAGGTTTTATGTCTGCCAACATGAAATCTGCCATAGAAAATAAAATTGAAAATCTATTCCTTTATCATATTTTCATCAAAGATGTTGCTGATATATTCATGGGTCATTCTCCTGAAGGTTTATAGATATATAAATGATCAAATAATAGGAAGAGGCAGTTGTCAGACAAAGTAGGCTATCAACAAACATTTTTAAAAAATGCTACAAATCACAAATACTCAGAAAAATTTCAAATTAAAACAACTCCAACATTCCAAATCATATACGGCAAAGATAATAAAAGATAAAAATGGTGGTTGTCAGAAGGGCTATAAGAAAACAGGAACGCTGTAATTATGCATTGTCGATTGAGCCATTAATTGGTCCAACCATTCTGAAAAATATTTTGGAACTTAGCCAAAAAGTCACTGCATTCTAGCAATAATATTACAAGGTCAAAGTCAATGTTTTAGCTTTTATCCATTTCCCACTTTTTAGAGTCAATGACTTGTTTAAAAAGGTTGGGTTAGACCTTCTTTAACTGCATGAAGTGTTTTCTAGTTTTTAACTTTAAAAAAAAAATTGTGTTGATTTTTAACTTTGTCCTAGTTAGTTAATGATCCAAATGCAATACCAAAAGCTGATTCTGAAAGGATTCCCACATCTATTACTAATTGTTTTATATCTGTTAAGAAAGTCAATTTGAAAAATATATATATGTGTATGTATGTATATATATATTATATATGTGTGTATATATGTATGCATACATATATATTTCATAGTACATGTTTGTTCAGTTGTTTCAGTTGTATCCAACGCTTCGTGACTTTATTTGGGGTTTTCTTGGCAAAGCTACTGGCATGGTTTGCTATTTTCTTTTCCAGCTCATTTTATAGATGTGGAAACTGAGGCAAACAGTGACTTATCCAGTGTCACATAGCTAGCAAGTGTCTGAGGCCAAATTTGACCTCAGGAAGATGCCTTCCTAACTCCAGGTCCAGCATCTCTATCCATTGCATTGTCTATCTGCCCCCATCAGAGTGCTTAAAAGATACCTGACATACTCTCTGTCTTTCTGTGTCTCTGTCACTGTTTCTCTGTTTCTGTCTCTCTATGTATATGTGTATATATGTGTGTTTATAGGTGTATCTATAAATGTATAGGTCTCTCTATGTTCAATGATATTAACTGGGCTGCCATATACACACATACATCTACCTGTATCCTGGACTAGTTAATATCATTCACAGAGCTATAAATCTATATAGATCTCTCTAGATATGTGTCTATATCCCTACCTATGTAGGTCACTATAGATATGTCTGCCTACATTGAGCTATCTATCTATCTATCTATCTATCTATCTATCTATCTATCTTTCTATCTACCTACCTACTTCTAAGTAATCTAAATAATCTTTGGTCTTTTCAGGTTCTTATTTATGAAATATGTTTTCTAACTTTTTTTGTACTTCCATCTCATGCCTATCTATATTTTTTAGTCACTGAGTACCAAGGTATATGTTGATTTAATTTGATGGATCTCGTTAAGTTCCTTATAGACTTTTTCAACTTCTTTGAGGATTTTCCCTTTTGTTTCTTAGGTACCTAATAAATTCTTGCTGATCGATATTTATTTTTCATCCTTAGTAACACTTTCTGTCTCATAAGCTACCTTATAGTCTTTCTGTTTATTCTTATCATGAGCACTATGAGTTGAGATGACCAAAAGTGTCCTGAGATGATGAGCACACAATAAAACCAACTCTACCAATTTCTTTATTCACCTGTTCAAGGAGACTATGTAACTACAATTTCTTTTTTATTTATTTTCATTTATGCCAAGAATGTTAATATAGATATAATTCAAAAAATATACATATGCATATATGTATACGTATATATTTAAACCATAGAAGATATGGACGCGAACAAATTAAAAGCACCAACAACTAATTTAATGTCTATGGGTGGTTTAAACACAATATGATTTTTTGTAACTTTTAATAATCTCTTCCCCTTTTCTACTACCATACCATCATCACTGCTAAATTAAAATGGTGCTATATAGGACAGAAGGTTGTTTTGTATTTATAGCTGTTTCATTGGTCAACATAATCAAAACCTTAGTTACCCAGTCAACAACCTGTTGGCGATTAACTTCTTCAAACTTAACCAGGCTAACATTTGAAGAATAAACACAGTTGGGCACCTGGAGCCCACTTGAAGACCTTGGAACATTCCAGTGACCTAAACTTCAGGATCTCTTTAACACAATGAGGCCACAGAAAAAGTCTCTTGGTGTATGTAGTATCTTAGCTTGTATCTGCAATAACTCTTCCATTCATTTCCATTCTTTGTCAACACTGCTGATACTCAATGTTGAGCCATCATCAATTCTTCCCTTGATTATTGTAACAGGATCTGGGTTCTCATAATAATAAAGTCTTATAATAGAACCTCAGAATTTGAAGAGATTCTCATCTCTAGTATCTCTGATAAATGGTCAGTCAAGGTTATACTTGAAGACTTCTTGAGATGAAGAATTTGCTATATACCATTCTACTTTTGGACAGCTGAGATATGAACCTAGATCCTATGAATTTGGAGAGTATTCTAAATCAGTATGCTTATCTCTATTCCATGATAATTCTATTTGATCCTCACAACTATCCTTTGTGGCAGAGAATATGATCATTTTTATTCCTAAACTCAAGAAGTTAAGTTATTTGCCAAAGGTCATATAGTCAAAAAGCAACATAATTAGGGTTAAAATTCAGTTCTACTTACAAAAACAGGATGCTTTTCATTATACTTGCTTTCTTGAAAGCCCAGGTTGAATGACAGCTCTAGCCTTCACTGTGTTTCCCCTTTCTCTGAACTTGTTTAGTTCATATATTTGTCATACAATTAGCACTTCATTTTATTTACGTTCTAATATCATACACTATTAGGGTCTTTGTATTAGACTTATTTCCCTAACTAGATTGTAAGCTTTTCAAGGACAAGGTCTGTAAAATCCATTTCTATGATGTTAATAAGCATTGCCTAACAAAGGGATGAGCACATAGAATCATCCATTTAGATCTGAAAGAGGTCTTAGAGACAGATCATCTAGTCCAACCCTTTCATTTTTACAAATGTGGAACTGAAATGCACAAAACTTCAGTGATTTACCCAAAGACACATTGGCAGTAAGGATTAAAGGTAGGATTTTAAACTCAGATCCTCTGACTTCAAAGCCAGCACCCTTTCTCCTATACCACATAACAACTGCACAATAAATGCTAATAGATTAGTTTATCATTCAAAAGATAAACTCATAGACAGACTGTCAATATTCTATGGACCCTTGGAAAATAAAATGGTTGAACATGGAACACTGAATGCCAGATCTGAAAGGTATCTTATAATTAGAGAACCATTATGTTTTAGAACTAAAAAAAGTTTTAAGAATCATGAAATCTCAGATTTAAAAAAGATCTCAGAGATAATCTAAGCCACTAAATACTTGAACATTAATTCCTGGCAAGAAGTCATTAAACTTTTTGAGGCATTCCAGTGATGAAAAAAATCCATTGCTTCCTAGGGCAACCCATTTTGCTTTGGGATAGCTTTAATTGTTAGGAAGTTTGTCTTACAGAGAGCCAAAATCTGCTTTTCTATCATTTGCAGCTAGTTCTGCCCCCTGAGGCCAAGCAGAACAAATCTAATTGCTCTTCTCCATGATTTAGGAGTTCCTCCTGGTGAGGCAGACAGCAACTCCATGTCTGCTCATTGTGACTCTTTTCCATATTTTCCCAAAAGTTCACCCCAAGGGGTTTACTCAGTAAGCTGAAGGTTTTGCTTTCTCTTGACATGCAATTCCTTGATGATATCATTATTCTTTAGAGTTTCTTATTGGTTATATTTTGTAATATAACATTTGTTCATTTTTCCATTGCTAGAGAGCAATGACACCCATCTTTAGTTCTTCAGAGTCAATGGTTCTCCTTATCTAATTGTCATATTGCACAACCAATAAAATGTTAGTATTAAAAAGATTGGCCTATGTTTTCATGCGAAGCTTGAGGTAAATAAAGAGCTTTGTGGTTTCCTGAAAGCAATCCAGTTCACTCTCTTCATTTTTAAATGTAAGCCCATCTGTACTGTCCATTTGTACTGTTTATCTCAGCTATGGGTACCACTGGACAAGCTCATGGGGCATCCATCCAAATGCATGGTGAAATCTGGACTTTCTTCAACCATTTGATCTTTCCTATGTGAATAGACAGACAAAACTCATTTGAGCAATTATAGATCTTCATCAGCATGCTCTATAATGTTTTAGGATTTGATGTAATCAGTATAATGACTCCTCCCTCCCCCAAAACACAAACATCTGGAGGAACTCAGCATCCACTGGTAACCTCTCTTCAATCAGGACTCTGCTGGATCTCCATCACAGTGGTGGAGGAGGGCACACACCACCATGTCTTATATGATTAAATAGGGTTATTTCTGTGCTTATATTCTTCAAGGATTTCTTGAATGATCTTAATATTGGAATGGGTGACATTTTGCTACCCGGGTCCAATTCTATTCGACCTAATCAAATGTTCAAATGTATCTATCATGTTTCTCTTCTGAATCTCCTCTTTTCCAAGCTAGCTGGTCTTACGGCTTTTTTGATGATCTTTATCACAGAATAGTAGAATTTGAAGAGAACATAAACATCATCTGATCTAACCCCTCCTATTGCAGGAAAGGAAACTGAAGCCCAAAAAAGGGATGTGACTCACTAAAAGTGGCACAGCAAATATTAATAGCAGATCTGGTCCTCCTGACTCCATGTCTCAGGCTCTTTCCACCCTTACAGGATACCTTCATGCTAAGCAGGACTCAAAGGGCTAGGGCAGGCTTTCGCCTGTAGGGGAAGAATTTCTAAATTGGTTGAAGAAAATACCACTATTTATGCTCAGAAAGGTAGGAGGAGGTCCTTGGTCAATATACCAACCTTCCTTTGTTGGCACCCTACTCACTAAAAATACAAATTAATTTTCAGAGGAAAATAAAATTGATTTTACCCATCTGAAAAGTGCAACTGAGTGAGGAAGTATTTACATTGCCATGCTGACTCATTCCATAGGTCCACTCTCCATCCACACCAAGGCCTTTGACTTGGAAACATCCCAGAGGCAGGCCCGCAGAGAACAATGCCACATTGAAGCCCAGGCTCCTGATAAAAGAGAATTTTTTTCCCCTTTGGCCTAATTGCCAAGGCAAGAGTAACTGTCCCTCTTAATATTAATAAAACAGGGCGTCCACCTTTGTTCCCACCCTAGCCACTTTCACCATCCCAGGATGTCATATAAAATGTGATCTCAGTGACTTCTAATGACCGCTCAAAGGTCACGATGTCAGGTACATTTATTGTCAGTTCCCTCAGTAATCTTTAACCTTAGATGGCCAAAGAGCTAAAATGGGGAATACAAAGCAAACAGAGGGCCCAGCATTAAACCTTAATGACTCAACTTCACCTGATCTGGATTCAGCCAGTTATTTCCTATTCCTGTTCTTTCCAACATCCTTAAGCTACAGAAATTTGTAAAGAAAGTTCATGTTCTCTATCCCCGGCACCTTGATACAATAGGCATTTATTTAACAATAATTATATTCAAGCAGAATCCAGGGGAACATTGCTAATAGCTAGTCAGCCTCTGTCACTTTCAAGTTCATGGGTCTGATTCATGAAGAAGGAAAAAAAAAAGCCGACACATTCTATTATGTGACATCTTCACTCACTGCCAATGGCTAGGTTTTGAGCTGTAAGCTATTCATTAAATGTCTTTGCTCCTTCCCCAGTGCAGTTTCCATCTCTTTGTTATGCAATGAAAGGGCAAGTCTGTAAATTGAAGATGGAAGAATCCCAAAGAAGGCTTTCTTTCCACTTTGTAGACCACCAGGGTCCTGACCTCACATGACTCCTCATTCTCCATGACACGCGATACCCAGATATACCTCACAATTCAGGAAGTATTTATTTATTTATTTATTTGTTTTGAGATTGAACTAGGTAATCTCAAAGGTTCCTTTCAGCTTTATTAGTCTATGGTTCAAAGCAATAGAAAGGGGGAATGCCTAACTCTGAATCACAGGACCTGAGTTCAAAACCCACCTCTGATGCTTACTTCCTGGGTGAGCTTTGGTAAGTCACTTAAGCTAAATGGGTTTCATTTTCCTCATCTGTAAAATGAGGGATTTAAACGGACTATAAGATACCTTCTACCCTCCTAGATCTGACATTTGATGATCCAAGATTTGGGGGAAATCTCTGAATATATTTGAGTTGTCTAATTTGTCTTTTTTGATGAGGTAAATGATGCAAAGGGCTAAAAGAGGGAAATTAAAAAATGAATAAAAATAGTTCCTAGGGGGCAGCTGGGTAGCTCAGTGAATTGAGAGTCAGGCCTAGAGACGGGTGGTCCTAGGTTCAAATCCGGCCTCAGACACTTCCCAGCTGTGTGACCCTGGGCAAGTCACTTGACCCCCATTGCCCACCCTTACCACTCTTCCACCTATAAGTCAATACACAGAAGTTAAGGGTTTAAAATAAAAAAAAATAATAAAAAAAAAATCTTAAAAAAAAAATAGTTCCTAGCTATAGAGGCCTTTACCATTTTGTTGTTGTTCTATAGAGTCCTACTCTTTGTGAGGCCATTTAGAGTTTCCTTGGCAAAAATATTGAAGTGGTTTGCCATTTTCTTCTCTAGCTCATTTTACAGATGAGGAAACTGAGACCAACAGGGTTAAGTGACTTGCACAGGATCACAAAGCTAGTAAGTGTCTAAGGTTGGATTCAAACTCAGAAAGAGGAGTGCTCCTAATGCTCTATGCACTACACCACCTAGCAACCTTCCTTACCAGTACTTTAATTAATTACCATTACCATTACTAGTACATGCTTTCACTCATTTAATCCTCTCAACAATTCTGAAATCTAGATATCGCAGCAAAGGCTTGAAGAAAGAGTGGGATTTCAACAGGCAGAGGTGAGGAGGGATGCCTTTCTAATGTAAGGGTTCACAGATTCATAGAACTTGGATTTCAAAGGTAACTTAGAGATCATTTAGTCCAACCACTCTGCAAGTCTTCCTGTGAGAGACTAGGTAGGTAAAGGGCCTGAAGTTGCATAGACAGTAAAAATTGGGATTCAAACCAGATGCTCTTACTCCATCCCACACCGGTTCTATACAACACTACAGGCTGGGATGTGAGCGTTAAGGGTCACCGATTTTTATAATAATTTTTTTTAATTTTTTAAACCCTTAACCCTCTGTGCATTGACTTATAGGTGGAAGATTGGCAAGGGTAGGCAATGGGGGTCAAGTGACTTACCCAGGGTCACACAGCTGGGAAGTGTCTGAGGCCGGATTTGAACCTAGGACGTCCTGTCTCTAGGCCTGGCTCTCAATCCACTGAGCTACCCAGATGCCCCCAAGGGTCACCGATTTTTAACCACTGGTGGGGCTGCTTTTTTCTTAATTTTTTTCCTCAGGAGAAAGAAATCAATATCAGTTTTAGTCATATCCCCTGCCTCCATCAGTGACGAAATCAAATTGGTGGTCAGTTAACCAAAACATAATCTCTAGCTGAGGACAAGAGGAAATGCATTCTTTTGAAGAGTGCTTCAGAAGTCACCTGGAAGAGGAAGTCGACCACTCTTATGAATGGTCAAGACTGAGAATTGTAGAATTATAGACTCAAAAGTTTCAGAGCTTGGAGGAATCTTAGAAGCCTGCAGTGTTAGAATTCCAGAATGTCAGATCAAGAAAGGACCACAAGAAATACAGGACTGTAAGATTTTAGGGCAGTTAAGTGGTGAAATGGAGTCAGGAAGATTTCTTTTCCTAAGCTCCAATCTGGCCGTAGGCACTTAGCAACTGTATGATCCTGGAGAAATCACTTAACCCTATTTGCCTCAGTTTTCTCCTCTGTCAAATGAGCTGGAAAAGGAAATGGCAAACCATTCCAGGATCTTTTTCAAGAAAATGTCAAGTACTTATGACGAGGAATGCTATCCACCTACAGAGAAATAACTGTTGGAGTCATCTTTCACATCAGTGTATCTTTGATTTTTAGATGTTTTGATTACATATGAGTGTGTTCCCACAACAATGACCAATATAAAAGTGTGTTTTGCATGACAATAAAAAAAAGAAATGAACTGAAAATTTAAAAAATGTCAATCAGAAATCACAAAGAGTTGGACACAACTGAACAACAAAAACTTCAGAATTGGATGGGGCCTAAGAATCATAGAATTCAGAATGTCAGCCCTGGAATTGGAGATCATTTAGTTCAGAGATTCTTTTTTTATGAGGGTCGTGGACCCCTTGAGCAGTCTAGTGAACCCTAAAATCCCTTTGCAGAAAAAAAGTGATTTTAAATAATTGAAAGAAATGATAAATTTCAGTTAGAAGTTAGTGAACATAAAGATGTAATATCTTTCCCATATGAGTTCACATACCCCAGGTTACCCCTGAACTAATTCAAAACCCTGAAATTACAGGTAAGGAAACTAAGCCCCAAAGAGATATGATTTACCCATGGTCATACAATGGGGTAGTGATTGGATTTGAACCTAAATCTCTTGACTCTCAAACCACTACTGACTAGTTGGGAAAATATTTAGACTAATGAAGTGACTCAGAAGGGACTCAAAAGAAGCCTGTTGCTTTGCTCTGACCATAATACATTTCTTTTTTGCTCAGAGGAGAAAAAGGGGAGGAGAAGCAGATCAAAGACCAGCAAGATAGGATGGGCCAGGAAGTTGGTTATCAAAGTATGGGGTGGGGAGTGGGGGTGAGAAAAGAAAATACAAGCCATAAAGTTGGGTTTTGGTCAGCTTTTAAAATCTGACTTCTCCTCCAAGGAGAGGTGACCTTCTGTCTTTAACTAACAAAGTGCAGAGAATACCCTTCTGGTTCCTTGTTAGTAGGATTGTGTGTGTGTGTGTGTGTGTGTGTGTGTGTGTGTGTGTGTGTTTGTGAGAGAGAGAGAGAGAGAGAGAGAGAGAGAGAGAGAGAGAGAGAGAGTGAGAGAGGAGGGAGAGAGAGAGGAAGAGAGAGGGACAGAGAGGGAGCGAGAGAGGGAGAGAGAGAGGGGGGTGAAGAGAGAGGGAGAGAGGGAGAGAGAGAGGAAGAGAGAGGGACAGAGAGGGAGAGAGAGAGAAAGGAAGAGAGAGGGAGAGAGGGCGAGGGAGAGAAGGAGAGATAGAGAAGGAGAGGGAGACAGAGACAGAGACACAGAGAGAGACAGACAGAGATGGAGATGGAAAGAGAAGGAGAGACAGAGACAGAGAGGGAGAAACAGAGAGAGAGAGAGAGAGAG
>NC_058131.1:413820751-413842165 GCF_016433145.1 Gracilinanus agilis
ACCCTTACCACTCTTCCACCAAGGAGCCAATACACAGAAGTTAAGGGCTTAAATATATATATATATATATGTGTGTGTGTGTGTGTGTGTGTGTGTGTATATATGTATATATATACACATATATACACACATATATAAAGAAACAAGTGATCTTTTTTTCATTTGGAAGGGTTCATATGGAGGTTGGAGAAACACCAATCCAGGATACTGAAGAAGAAAGTTGTGCATTGGGTAGAACACTGGACGAGATAGTTTTAACATTTTTTCCAAGCCTACATATATTCTGTGATCTTATGATTATATATTATAGTAGTTATATCTTGAGAGGATTGAGCATAAGAGAAAGATTTGAGGAAGTGACTCCCCCACAATTAATGCTCCGGCCTCTGACATTCTCTCTGAAAAGGTCTGGTAGTATTTGGCAGCTTTGTGAAATAAGTAAAATGCTTCTTTTTCCATATGTTGCATTTTCTTTTCCATTCACCTTTCAATAATTTGAAGGTCTAATTTTTGGTTTGGCACTGTCCTGGAACTGTCTGTTTTCTCCTTTCTAAAACTTTTTTTTTAATTGGATTCTTTTTATAAATTTCCTAGGAACTCTGGAAATTGGCTTTCCCAGATTTTGAGTTTCTCTCAGCAAATAAGGCCATTGCTTATTTCCACAAGTAAAAAAATTTCCCTTCAGTCATCATAGTGTGATATAGTATAAAGAGCTGTGATTCTAGAGTTAAAGAATCTGAGTTTGAAACCCAGTTCTTACTACCTGAATGACCGAGAACAAATCACTTGGTCTCAAAGGGTCCTTCTTTCTCTTATCTTGAAAGACCTGATGGCCAAAGAGTTCTATCACTGACACTGTTCAGTTTAAAATTTGCATCAAAGGTTGGATGAAAATATAGCTCAAATTTGCTTATTAAATTTGTACATGATGGGACATTAATGCATTGCTGGTGGAATTATGAGCTGATCCAACCATTCTGGAGGGCAATTTGGAGTTATACCCAAAAGGCTATTAAAGAATGTATATCCTTTGATTCAGTAATACCACTACTGACTGGGTCTGTGTCCCAAAGAGATTTTTCAAAATGGGAAAGGACTTGTTTGTACAGAAATACTTTATATTTTGTGGTGGCTAAGAATTGGAAACTAAGGGAATGTTCCTTAATTGGGAAACGGCTGAACAAATTGTGTTATATGATGGTGATGGAATACTATTGTGCTCTAAGAAATGATGAACAGAATGATTTTAGAAAGAGCTGGAAAGAGCTACATGAACTGATGCAGAATGAAATGAGTAGAGCCAAGAGAGCATTATACACAGTAACAGAAATACTGCAGGATGATGAAATGTAATAGGCTTTGCTACTAGTAGCAATACAATGATTCAGGACAATTCTGAGGACTTGTAAAAAAGAATGCTTTCTACCTCCAGAGAAAGAACTGCTGAAATAGAAATGCAGATGAAAACATACGATTTATCACTTGTCTTTTGGGGTATATATTTTAGGGTTTGGGTTTTATAATATTATTTGCTTACAAAAATGAATTATGGAAATATGTTTCACATGATAATACATGTATAACCCAAGGTGGGGAGAACAAATTTTCAGGTGACAGGAATGTGGGAGTATTAACATTTTGGACAATAGAATCAAATTCAAATTCAAAAAATTTTTTGATAGATGGATGATAGTGTCAGCTGATAGATCTATGACATTCTGATTTTATAAAGTCATAGAAAGTCAGAGAGGTTAGAATTATACCAGTACTACAGTTTAAAAAAATAATAAGCAATTAACCTATGAAGTAGGAAGGCAGCAGCTGCTTGCTCCTAATAACTTGACAAAGACACTAGCTTCTTTTTTCCCTCTAAGGCTGTTTATTGTATGAGCTGAGCTAACCTGGACTTCTGAGCTATTTATAAACTGATGCTGATGGAGAAGAATAAGTTTAATCCTTCTTCAGTTGGCGGCGCATTGGATAGTACACTGGACTTGGAATCAAGGACATTTCAGTTCAAATTGAGACTCAGATGCTAGCTGTGTGGCACTGGGCAAGACAATTAACTGCTACCTCAGTTTACTCAACTATAAAGGAGGAGCATAATTGCACTTATCTCTCAGGGTTGTTATGTGCATCAAATGAGATAATATTTGTGAAGTGCTTATGTAGTAGGTGTTTAACAAATGTTTGTTCCTTTTTTCCTTCTCCTTACTCAAATGACAACTCTGTAGTTATGGGAAGGCAGCAATGATGACCCCCTTTGATCTTCTTTTCTCCTGACTTAACATCCCATTCCTGCATCTCAGAAAACCATCTCCTCCTTCACTTCAAGCCCTGAAAGTGTTCACATCTAAAGACAGAGAGACTCAGACTCTTTGGTCTAGGCTCACTTAGAGAATTCATTTGGCTAAAAATGCCAATAGATAATTACAACATATTAATTCCATAGATCTTGGGGTTTCCTGTCATTGTCAGTCAATTGAACAAAATCCTCTTCCTACTTTGTTTCTCGACTTTTCAAGATCAAGACTCTTAAGCCTGGACAAAGTGCAGCTTTTTAGAACATTGTTATCTAAACAAATGTTTCTTCTTCCTTTCATCCCACACTCCTGGGGAAATTCTGTGTCTTTCTCCCATATTATCTTCTTCCTATTCTCTTATGGAAATTTGAACCACATCAACATTTGGACTAGGAGTCAGAGTCCTAAGTTCATGTCCAATTCTGCCACTTATTAGCCGAGTGACCTTGGACAAATCACATTCCCTTTCTAGAGCTCAATTTCCTCATCTACAAAATGAAGAGCTTGGATTAGATGATCTGTAACATCTCTACCAGCTCTTTTATTCTCTGAGTCTCTCTCTGCTGCCTCCTCAACCCTTCCTGACACCCCACCCCAAGTCCCAGCTGCGTCTGTTCTCTCCATGTAATGACTGATTTCCCATCCTTGTAATGTCTGACTTCCTATCTGGAGTTTGTGCCAAATGTTGTACCGGCCGAGACAGAACGAGGATTTATTTCAATGAATTGGACTCTGAATCTATAATTTGATTCAAATGTTAAATGCTAATGAAGGCACAGAGGAAATGTGCTCTAAAGTGAACAAGTATTTTGCTGGATCTGCCTCCAACCTACAGGGTGCAACATCAACTTCCAAAATATGTCAAATCTGACTTTTTTGTTTTTCTTCCCTTCCCAACAAAATCCACACGCTATTGGAAACTGCAACTGCTGAGAGGTGGGAGCAGGAAGAGAGGAAGAGATTAGGCTACTTTTCCTTTTTCTTCCTATCAATTTCAACTTTCATATCAGTTCAAAGATGATTACTTTGTGTCCTATTAGCCATGAAAGGATAAAATCATATGTCTGATGTTGGACCTTGAAGGAATTATGAAGTAGCTGGAGTTGTTTCCAATCCCCATATATTCCCATAGCTTGAGCCTCCCTCTTCCTGTTGACACTCCCTAAGCTGTATCCCTAACCCTCATCCTTTCTAGATGCTTAAAACCATCAGGCACATCATAAGTCATCCACAATCACATACATGTCTTAGGAATACAACCTAATGGAACACTAGAGGGTAATCACAGAAATATCGCAGAATAGGTGTCACAGAAATATATGGCTAGAAAAGGGAGGTGGGCTGTTCATGTTGGAGAGTGAGGGGTAATTGGTGGGGAGATGCTGAGTGCTTCACAAACTATTAGAAGAACAAAGGAAGATCCTTAGTGTATTGGACAGTTCCTTTAAGAGGGTCCCATAGAAAGGCATGCATAAGAACCTCACAAGATGAGAAGGCAGGGTTGGACAGCAAGCAATCCATAATAATGGATGGGTGTGATATACACAAGAAATATTTAGTGGTACCTCATCCTTCATTGAAAACCAAGGACACTGTGCTAAAGAAAAATATTGTTGGTGCCATCTACATGGGCAGGCTCTCAGGTGCAATTCGATGACTTTTAGAGGAAAGAACTTTAGATTGGAGTCAAACAACATGGGCTTATGTCCTGGCTTTTCCACTTGCCACCTGTGTGACTTTGGGAATATCAGTTCATTGTGCCTCAATTTACTCACCTAATACATAGAGATACAAATAAAAAGGTTTTTGGAGCTAAAAGAAGGCAAAAAATCCATTGAGAGGGACCACAACATTTCAGAACTGGAAAGATTATGGTATCATAAAACGTAGAATGTTAGAGCAGGAAGAGAGACTTAGAATCCAATAACACAAAATGTTAGAGTCGCAAATGAGCTGAGAATCAAGAAATAAAAATTCAGAGCTTCCAGAAACTTTATCAGATCACCTAATCCAAATCCATTACTTTTCATAAAGGAATATTAAGACACAATGATTTTGAATGACTTTAACCAGCATCACACCCTGTGGCCAAGACTAGACAAGATCTCTTTGAGCTGTAAGATTCTCTGATTCTTGAATTTAGTTCTCCTGATTCTTTTAAAATTCAATTCTTTTTCCAATACTCTGTGTTCAGTCCAAAAAGAATGGAAGAAGAAATACAGCCATGTTGAGCAGGCCTTCTCCAGAAAAGTGCTCTCTTCATGAACTGACTGAAAAGAATAACAGGAATAATTAGTATGCTGTTACTATCTCAGACCTTGTATGGACCTTTGCCTTACTCTAGTCACACACAGTACTTCTCACTCTAGGGAGACATTTTTACAATGTATGTCATTGGCCACAGTTGGGAATGGGATTAGAGAAGGCAAATGGCGCCATACGAATCTAATCACATTCCTACAGACACAATTTGGGGCATCTCCCCCACTGACATATAAGACCAGTGCCCTCATCTTCATCAGCACCTTAAACGTTATTCATTGAAAGCAAGACTTTTACTGGGTGTGGATTTCCATCAATGAGGGTCTTCCAGCCACAGACAATTCTGAAAAGGAACAAAATTGGCACTTTCCTAAAGATACTGATGTGGATATACAGGAAAGTTACTTACTAACTTAGATTTTTTTTTTAAGTTAAGAAGATAGAACTAAGGACAGGTAACAGAATAAATACAATAGCTTGGGTTACATCTACATTGTTCTTGTAGGTTCTACAAGAACAATGTAAGGAGTCTTAGGCCAGAATGAGCTAATCCTGGCAAGCAGGTAAAAACTCATAATGAAATTTGAGTTTTTAAGGAAAAAACTATTTGGTGGGGTGGGGGGAGGGAATAAGACAATCAAATGAAGAATAGATTGTATCCGAGAGATGGATAGTAAACAGTAATAATGAAGAAAGAGAGAAGGCAAACTCTTATTTTGTTTCTGTTTTCTTTTCCAAGGAGAAATTGTCTTTGAATTGAGAAGAATAGAATAAAAGTGGTTAAGAAGAAGTTTATACCCAAGAAAAGTGATGAGATAAAAAATGAACACTTAGTTGTCATTGATGAATTTAGGTACGTGGCCCATATTAATTGTATTTTAGGTTGCAGATTTAATAGTTATTTATTGATCTTTGAAAAATCATAGGGAATTGGAAAGGTACCGTCAGACTGGAGAAAGGCAAATGTTCTAATTTTCACAAAATAGAGGTAAATGAACTTTATGAATTCTAAGCCAGTTAAGTTAGATTTTAATTACTAGAAAAGTTTTAGAACATATTATGAAAAAGGATAGTTAGTGAATAGCTAGAAAAGGAAATAATGATCATGAAGACCCAACATATTATCACCAAGAATATGACATGCCATATTAACCTAATTTTATTTGTTGATAAAGTTATTAAATTGGTAGAACAAGGACATGACATAGACTAAAGTTAGACTCCAGACTAAAACTGAACTCTAGTAAAGCATCTGACAAAATCTGTAATACTGTTCCTGTGGGCAAGATAGAAAGATGTGGACTAGATCATAGCCAGGTGGATTTGAACTCATTTGAATGGTTGAGCTTAAAGAACAGCCATTGATAAATCAATGTCAAATTGGAATTAAGTCCTTAATGTAGGGTCTTAGAGATCTATGCTTGACTCTATGCCATTTAACATTTTTATCAGTGCCTTGGACAAAGACATAGATTGTGTGTTTATTAGATTTATAGATGACACCAAGCTGGGAATTGCAGCTAACTAAATAATGGAGTCAGAATTCAAAAAGATCTTGATGGACTAGAACATTGGGTTGACTTTAATAAGATGAAACTGAATAGAGATAAATGTAGTCTTATAATTGGGCTAAAAAAAATCAACCTTAATTATTGGGTGAAAGAGGCATGACTAGTGAGCAGTTTATCTGAAAAAGATCTGGGGTTTTAGGACTACAAGCTCAAGATTTGTCAGCATCAAGGGAATGACTTCATTCTTTTAATAATCATCATCATTAAATGTAAGGCTTAAATTAGGAGTTTTGACAAAATAAGAGAGCACCTTTTAATAATTTAAGTTTTAAAAAGAATATAGTAGAGTTATAAATTAATATTATCCCTTTAAGCCAGAGAAAAGAAAACTTCTAGCAGCTTGTAACAATTAACAATTTTGTTAAATCAAAATAGAGATAGTAAAAGAATATAGTAAAATGAATATAGGAAAGGAGAGAAATATAGGAAAGAGGTAAAGAAAGAAAATTTCCTAATGTCTATACTAGTTATCCTATAACTACCTATAATTACTACCTAAAACTGCCTATATCTACCTAAACTCCTATAACTATCACTAATAACAACCACCCCACAAAGTTCCAACCCCAATCCAGTCCAATCAAAACCAACCCAATCAGTATTTAATCCTCCCCCAATTAGGTCTGTCAACAAAGACCAGCCACCTTCCAAAAAGTTCAAGAAAAAAAAAAAAAAACAAATGGCCCAAACCAAAAGCCAAAAAGTCCTCTAATGTCTAAAGCCAAAAAGCCCTCTCAGTAAGCTCAGGCCCACCTTTATATTCTAACAACTAAACACCAACCACAAACCCAACACACTCCCAGCAGCCAACATGCCCGCAACTGGCAGCCCCATCAGCAACTGACAGCCCCAACCAACTCATGCTGGCCCCCTTTTATAAACCCTTTTCCTACTTCACTTCCTGTCTCTATGGTTTCTACTTCCTCTCACTGTGGGCTGGTTAATCCCTACACATCTCTATGGTAAGAGGACCTCAAGGTCCCCCATTAAATTAAAAAAAGGAATAAAGAATTCCTTTTTATAATTCTAATTTTCATTTTTCAAAGAACTTTTTCACTCGTTAGGTGTTGTGAAAACATCATTAGACAAGAAGTCAGAAGACAGGATCTAGTCAGGTGTCTTACTAGCTATGTGACAAGCCACTGAACTTTCCTTAGTCTCAGTTTTCTTTTTTTTTTCTTAAACCCTTACCTTCTATCTTGGAGTCAATACTGTGTATTGGCTCCAAGGCAGAGGAGTGGTAAGGATAGGCAATGGGGGTCAAGTGACTTGCCCAGGGTCACACAGCTAGGAAGTGCTCTTGGTCGGATTTGAACCTAGGACCTCCTGTCTCTAGGCCTGGCTCTCAATCCACTGAACTACCCAGGTCTCAGTTTTCTTATTGGTTAAATGCAATTATTTCTCATAGAGATATGGTCAGAACCAAATGAACTGAATGTGAAGCAATGCAGAATGAATTCTCTAAGATCTTCTTTCATCTTTTCCTCATTCTTTTTTTCTTTTCCTCTTTTTTCCCTTCTTTCTTTCTCCTTTCTTTCTTTCTCTCTTTCATTCTTTCTCTCATTCTTTATTTCCTTCCTTCCTTCCTTCCTTCCTTCCTTTCTTTCTTTTTCTTTCTTTCTTTCTTTCTTTCTTTCTTTCTTTCTTTCTTTCTTTCTCTTTTAAACCCTTACCTTCTATGTTAGTCTCAAATCTAATACAGAATTGCAGCAAGGACTGGGCAATCAGGGTTACATGAGTTACCCAGGGTCACACAACCAGGAAGTGTAACATTTGCATGATCTCTATTCTACAGATGAGGAAATTTAGAGGAGGAAGGAAAAAAGATCTCACCCCACTTTCCTCCCCAACTGACCTGTCTACTCCCTGAAATTCTCACCATTAGACTCACTCCTTTTCATTAAGGTACAGAAAGTCTTTTTGAGAGGGCATTTTTAGCTATTAATGAAGCTATATGGCTTGACTTCTTCTGTCTAAGAGGAAACAAGATGCCAAAGAAATGATGGGGACATACATCCAGAATACGTTGGAATATTATCATAGTGTGAATCTCATCACTACTACATCCAGATGGACCCCCAAATCCCAACAAATCTGAAGCTGCAATCATATGCATACCTGGACTCAAAACCAAAAGTCTAGCCTTGACATCACAGTTCTGCTACAACCTAGCTATATGACCTAAGGCAAGCCATGTCCCTACTCTGAGCTTTAGTTTTCTCATGAGTAAAATAGGTATGTAGGGAGAGATGACTTCTAATGTCTCTTCACCTCTAGCATTATATGGTTACATAAATACATGTATAGAAATATACAGACATAGAAAAATTATTGTTTTGACTTTCCACCCAAGAACTCTACTCAAAATGACTCCCACTCTCCTAGCTTTTCTACTAGTGAAAACTCCCCTGCTCTGTTTAACATCCAAAGACAATAAAACAAACCTCATTGTATAGCACCAGTCCTATCATCTAGCATTCAGCCATTTATCCAGTGCTTCTAATAATTTGTTGAATTGAATAAACTAATTAAGCATTTATTGAGTGCTTACTGTGTTCCTAGCTCAGTCCTGGATGAGAGTATACTGCATGTTCTAACTAGTTAACTACTTAACTAGTTTTAACTAGTTAACTAACTAGTTCTAACTACCTTTTGGGCAGCAGATCTGGAGATGGGAGATCCTGGATTCGAATTTGGTCTTAGATACTTCCTAGTTGTATGACCATGAGCAAGTCATAAGTCCCATTGTGTAGCTCTTACCACACTTCTGCCTTGGAACTTAGTATTAATTCTAAGACAGAAGATAAGGGCTGCTTTTTTAAAATTCCTGTTTCATTCACATAGAGATAAGCATGTTCTCATAGGTTTACACACATATACTCTACACACGAAACATAGGCAAACACAGGCAGATCGCCCCAATTAAAACTGGCATTTACATGAAGATCTGAGGTTTATGAAGTTCTTTGCATGCTTGAGCTCAATTGAAACACATAGGCAAACACTCACAGACACATGAACACACATATGGATACACATGTACCCATACAGACCAGAAAAAAATACTCTAGGTGAGCAATGATCACATTTTGCTTACTCCTTTTCCCCATTTGGCCTATTATTTACCCAAATTTGAATGCTTTTTCTTGGCACATGGTTCAGCTAAATGAGGCCAACTTTTAAGGACCCCAAACTTGCAGAATTGGACAGGAACTTGAAGAGGAATATATTAGAACTTTTTTTTCTGTTAACATTCAATGACTTCCAAAGAATCAGACTTTCAAAGCAAAATGATTGTTTAATGGTGCCAAATCCAGTCATTCTCAGCTCTTTCTGCCTGATTATCACACTGGCTTATGATTATCATATTGGCTTCATAAGTGTCAAGTTCTAGGCAGCCAGGCCAAAACTGTTTCTCTAGTGAGCCCAGGAAACCCACACCTCTCAATGTGGTCCCAGACAGGTGAGGTCAGGAGAAAACGTTCTCCAGCGCATGAAAGTCACTGCCAAAGAAAGGCCAATTTCACATTCCTCTTAGTCATCTTTTGTTTATGTTTTTGTTTCTTCTAAGGGCATGATGTAAAATGCTTCTGTTTTCCCAATGACGTCAGTGTTCACTTAGAGAACTTGACATTTTCCCATCTCTCAAAAAGCAGATTTAGATTGTACTACAGAATCTGGGAAAACCAGGTTCATTTTTCCCCTCCTAAAAAAACAAAACAAAACAAAAAAAACTGGTTTATCTTCTCTTCCTGCAATGCTATAGGCATGTCCTATCCAGCTTGCCTAGTTAGAGAACTCTCATCATGGGGCTGCATATCAAGACCCCAGATTGATGGCAACTTGGGGCAGTGCTGGAAACTGGCCTCTACCTGCATGTTGGAGCGGTCAGTCCTGGGCCAGCCCAAAGCCCATCTGAAAGGGCGAGAAGCAAAAAGGAGTCTATCATAGCAAAGTAGGTCAAGGGTTGGGCAACAACAGAATTTGGGAGCTGAAGTGAAAATCAACATCATGGGCCAAAGCAATAAATCATCCTAATTGGGAACAAGGCAGGTCAAGAGTACGGCGTCAGCACCGTGGATAGGACAGGTAGTGGATCCAGCCTATGTGGAGCTGACTTGGCGCTGTGGCTAGAATCACCATCAAACCTGGCTCCATTATGTCACTCTTACTGGTATAGCTGAGATAAATGAGAAGGAAAGGCAACTGGCAATGGGTAGATGTCTGACCACACTCATGTGCATTTTAGGCAGTTTGGGTCATTCACAGAGTAGGAGTAGACTCTAAGGTTTGGGAAGGGCAAAACTGCATCATTTGCTTTTCCAGGACGTATCCCTGACTTGGGAGTTGTCTTCCTCTCTCTTCCCTGGTGAAATGATTGGCAGGATAGATTTGGCTGGGGGAGAATATCTGTATGTCTGTATTTTTCCTTCCAAAGGTATCTTGTGCCCTGTGAAGATGCCTCTACCTCCCTCTGAGGCAGAGGGACGCGTTTCAAGTCAGGGCTGAGTCTATGATGATAAGACTACTCTGCAATGATTTAAGCTACCCATCTGATAAAGATGAGTGCCTGAGACTGCCTCCTTCACTACTAGGGTTTAGCTAGCTAAGCAAAGAACTTAGATTGGACAGTCGATCAATAAACAGTCAACAAGCATTTATTAAGCATCTACATTGTGCCAAGCACTGTGTTAAATAATCTACTAATTTATTTATTGGAAGTAAGTAAAGTTTTTTAAAAAGCCTTACTTTCCAGGGACAGGTGGGTAACTCAGTGGATTGAGAGCCAGGCCTAGAGACAGGAGGTCCTAGGTTCAAATCTGGCCTCAGAAAGTTCCCAGCTATGTGACCCTGGGCAAGTCACTTGACCCTCATTGCCTACCCTTACCACTCTTCTGCCTTGGAGCCAATATACAATATTGACTCTAAGATAGAAGGTAAGGGTTTAAAAAAAACAAATAAACAAACAAAGAAAAAAAAAACCTTACTTTCTGTCTTAGAATCAATATTAAATATTGGTTCCAAGACAAAGAAGCAGTAAGGGTTAAGCAACTGGTGTTAGTTGACTTGCTCAGGGTCACACAGCTGGAAGAGTCAGGCTAGATAGGAACCCAAGACCTCCTATCTCCAGACCTGGCTCTCTAGCCACTGAGTCACATAGCTCCCCAGTAGTGGGGAGACTTTTAAGCTAGGGTGCTTGCAGTTGGCCTACGCTGATTATTCTTATAATTTATAATATGGGTCACTATCCTCCATAATGAAGAATAAACACTTCAGTCAATAAAGATAATCTCTATTTCTAAAACTTTAAAGTTTATAAAACAGCACTTTACTCACCTCTCCTGTAAAGTAGATAAGGCACTATTACTCATTCTCACAGAAAAGCAAACTTTAACTCAGAGATGAGGAGTAATTTAACTTGGGTCATTGGATCTAGATATAGAAAGGCCCTAGAATTATAGAATGTGAGGGATGAAAGTAGCCTCAAGAGAGGTCTGTCATCCAGTTCTGTCCTTCATTAATAAGGAAACTGAGATCCAAAGAAAGTCAGTAATGCCCAAGGTCATACTGGCAGTCTAGGGTCATTATTGCTGCTTAGCACTGGCCTTCTCCAGAAGACTGAACTCCCTTCCACATCTGAATGCTTATAATCCTTTGAATGAAGAATAAAGTATAATTAGGAGGGGCAGCTGGGTAGCTCAGTGGATTGAGAGCCAGGCCTAGAGACGGGAGGTCCTAGTTTCAAATCTGACCTCAGACACTACCCAGCTGTGTGACCTTGGGCAAGTCACTTAACCCCCATTGCCTACCTTTACCACTCTTCTGCCTTGGAACCAATACACAATATTGACTCCAAGACAGAAGGTAAAGGTTTAAAAAAAAATTAAGTATAGTTAGGTGGTGGGGAAGTAGAAAAAAAGTTTTCTTTTTTCCAAAGTAGAGAAAGAGAAGGAACACATTTTACTCTTTACTTTTAAAAACCTATGTAAAAGGACAGCTAGATAACTCGGTGGACTTTGAACGCAGAGAACCAGGTCCTGGTTTCAAATATGGTCTCAGACACTTCCTAGCTGTGTGACCCTAGGCAAGTCACTTTACCCCAATTGCCTAGCCCTTAACACTCTTTTGCCAATACTTAATATTGATTCTAAGACAGAAGGTAATTAAAAAATAAAAAAAAACAGATGTTGAAGGACAGTTAGGTAACACAGTGGATACAGTACCAAGCCAGGGGTCAGGAGGACCTGGGTTCAAATGTGATCTCAAATGTTTCCTAGTTCTATGATCCTGGGCAAGTCATTTAACCCTGATTTTTAAAATCTAAAAGCCTTTAAATTTAAAAAGATTTAAAAAGCCTTTTACCTTAGAATTGATAGTAAGACAGAAGGCAAGGGTTTAAAAAGAAAATTAATATAAACAAATAAATGAATGAATGAATGAAAATAAAAAATAAAATAAAATAAAAACTCATGTTGAGCTCCTATTTGTCCTTAATTCTGCTCTACTCCCAAGAAAAAAGAATACAAGCAGCCAAGAACATAGAATGTTAGGATCATAAATTGGGAAACTATCTATCTAGTCAAGCCTCCATCGTTTTATAGAAGAGGAAACAGAGGACCAATGGGGTGAAGTCAAACAATTAACAAACAAATATTTAGTGCCTTCTAATTGCCATTGACTAAGGAGGCACTAGAGATATACATATAATAAAGGAAACAGTCCCTACTGACAAAGAACTCACATTCCAATTGGGAAGACAACCCACAAATAAGTAAATATGTACCAAAAAAAATAAGCAAATACATTGCAGTTAAATTCAAAGTATTTTGGGAGAGGAAGGAAACAAGCATTTTTAAGCACTTACTTTACAAATAAGATCTCATTTGATCCTCAAAACAACTCTGGGAGCTAGGTGCTATTCTGATGTCCAGTATAGTGTTAGGGAAACTGAAGGAGACACAGATTGGGTAACTTGGCCCAGGTCATAAGTTGGTAAGTGTCTGAGACCAGGTTTGAACTTAGATCTTCCTGATTCTAGGACCAGCACTCCATCCACTGCACCACCTAGCTAATTCAAGGGAGGGAGGGGTCTAGCAGTTGCGGGAGAAGGGAAGGAACCAAAAAAGCAGTGGGGTGCGAGCAATGTCTCTTATATATACATTACACATACACATATTTGTCTATGTATATGTATATATATATATACATATATATCTGTGTATATATATATACATATATATATATTTGTAGTATATTATGAAAGGTTGCCACAAATACTTTCTGTGGAAGGGAGTAAAGTTCAGTGAAGATGGAAAGATAAACTAAGTTCATGTTATAAATGGATTTAAAAGCTAAATAGAGGGGCAGCCATGTAGTTCAGTGGATTGAAAACCAGTACTAGAGACAGGAGGTCCTCCATGGGTCTGGCCTCCTAGCTGTGTGACCCTGGGCAAGTCACTTAACTCCCATTGCCTAGCACTTACCCCCTTTCCACCTTGGAACCAACATACAGTATTGATTCTAAGATGGAAGGTAAGGGTTTTAAAAAAAAAACTAAATAGAGGAAATAGTTGGGTTTTTTTTCCCCTAAAGACAAGAACCATTGGAGCTGATTAAGCAGGAAAGAAAAATGGTCAGATCTATGCTAAGGAAAGTCAGTTAGGAAGCAGTGGGAAGGATGAAAACTTGCGGCAAAGACACCAATCAGGAAGTCATTGCAATAATCTATGTGAGAAGTGCTGGAAGCCTGACTAAGAGGGGGAGCTGAGTGAGTGGATAGAAGAGATTCGATGTGAGAGATGCTGGGAAGGTAGAAATGGCAAGATTTTGCAATGGATTAATTATGTGGGTTGAAGAAGAGTGAGGAATTCGGGATAATAGTGAAGTTCTGAGCATGGAAGAGTGGGAAGATAGTGGCATTTTCAACAGAAAATAGAGAAGTTTAGAAGAGGAGAAGTTTCGCTTAAAAATCGTCTGCCCTGGGTGACAGAGGTGGGATTTGAACCTCTATCTCCTGAGTTCAAATCCATTGCTTTTCCCGGGGAGCCTACTAATGAAAGGACCTCAGAAGCATTTAGTTCAGTTGGCTACCTTTACCACAGAGCTAGTATGTGTTAAAGCTGAAACTCAAGTCTTTTGATGCCAAGACCAGTTTCACACTGCCTCCCTACCAAAGAACCAGTAAGCATCTCTATGAGTATTGTGTGTTCAAAGATTCTTTTGGACCCTGCAAGGGACACAAGAGGGGTATAAAGCACTCCTTTAATGAGCTTACCATCTGCCTATGGAAATAAAACTTGCATATATGTGAAAATTAAAGAACTACATAGGACAACATGGGCCCAAGAGCTATAGCAGTTACAGGGAATATGTTGATTTCTGTTCAACATGAGAAAGACCTTACTGATAACTAGCACTAAATAATAATAGCTTAGGAAATAGCTAAATGGATAGACAACTGGGTCTAGAATTAGAAAGACTTGAGTTCAAATCCAACCACAGATACTTCCTAGTTGTGTCACCCTTGTCAAGTCCCTTAACCCTGTTTGCCTCAGTTTCATCTGTAAAAATGAGCTGGAGAAAGAAATGGCAAACCACTCCAGTATCTTTGTTCAGAAAAACCCAATTTGGCATCATGAAGAGTCAGGTTTGTCTGAAACAACTGAACAACAATATCTTTCTGAGTTCAAATCCAGCCTCAAACACTTCCTACTGTGTGACCCTGGGCAAGTCATTTAACTTCTGACTGCCTGACAAAAGGATCCACTGGAGAAGGAAATGGCAAATCACTCAAGGAAACCCCATTGATTGGAACTATGTCCAAAGAGCGCTAAAAGACTGCCTGCCCTTTGATCCAGCCATACCATTGCTGGGTTTGTACCCCAAAGAGATCATAGGGAAAAAGACATGTACAAAAATATTTATAGTCATGCTCTTTGTGGTGGCAAAAAAACTGGAAAATGAGGGTATGCCCTTCAATTGGGGAATGGCTGAACAAATTGTGGTATATGTTGGTGATGGAATACTATTGTGCTCAAAGGAATAATGAACTGGAGGAATTCCATGTGAACTGGAGAGACCTCCAGGAATTGATGCAGAGCGAAAGGAGCAGAGCCAAAAGAACATTGTACACAGAGACTGATACACTGTGGCACAATCAAACATAATGAACTTCTCTACTGGCACCAGTGCAATGACTCAGGACAATTCTGAGCAACTTATGGAAAAGAACGCTACCCACATTCAGAGGAAGAACTGCAGGAGAGGAAACACAGAAGAAAAGCAAATGCTTGAACACATGGATTGATGCGGACATGATTTGGGATGTAGACTTGAAACGACCACACCCACACCAGTACAACTATCAATAATATGGAAATAGGTCTTGATAGATGACACATGTTAAAACCAGTGGAAATACACATTGGCTATGGGGTGGGGGGGGGGGTGAATCATGTAACCATGGAAATTTTTTCTAGAAAATAAAATTTTAAATGCAAAAAAAACAAACAAAAAAACCCCTCCATTGATAGCTATGGTCTGTGGGGTCATGAAGACATGACTGAACAATAACAATAATTGTTTTATAGGATTTGAAGTTTCCTTTTTCTTAAGGTAATGGGACTATTGAATTTAAAGCTGAAAGAGACCAGAGGCATCAATAAGCTGATTGATTCAGAGCTGCAAGTGAATTTACAGGTCACCAAGTTCAATCCTTTCCTCGTATAAATGAAGAAAGTGAACCCAAAAAGAATGGGTGATTTGCCCATTGCCAAAATTAAGAATTGAGATAGCATTTGAACTCAGGTTTTCTTGAACCAAGGTCTGATATTCTGCCACTGTACTACATTACCTCTCATTTTACAGATAAGCCCTATAAAAAATAAGTACCTTTCCCAAGATTAATCATCCAATCAATAAGTAACAGCACAATTTTATCCTAGATTCTCTATTTTGAGATACAGAACTCTTTCATGCTACCATCCCACCTTTTATGTTTAAGCAATCAGTCTGCCAGTCAAAATACATTTATTAAGTACCTGCTATCTGCCTGGCACTGTACTAAGTGCTGGGAATACAAAAAGGCAGAAGACAGTCCAAGAAGAGACTGGATGGCCACTCATTTGAGGAAGTTATAGATGAAATCTTAGGTGACCCCAAGGTCCTTTCCTACTCAGAGACTTTATCATTCTAGAACTATCACAACTATAGGAAAGAAGGCAGAGAAGGAGATCAAAAAGGGCTAGAATGGTCCACAGGAGATGAAGATTTTGCAAGGCTTTGGATAGGTGGGAAGATGTGGAAAAGGCACTTCAGAGAGGGGGTAGTGAAGACTCATATGCAAGGATAAACCAAATGATTTCATTGAATAATGAAAATCACAGTCTCATTGGGGTAGAGAGTAACAGATGAGGGACAGAAGGAAATAAGTTCATAAAGGTAGGTAGGTAAGTCCATAAAGGTTCAGGATCTCCATTTGAAATAAAGATTCCTAAACAAGTAGAGATAGCCTAATGAAAAGAAGAGAAAGACCTATAAAGCTAAAGGTGAAAAAGATGAATAGCATATATACCGACCTCTATGAAAAACCTGAAGGAGGCATATAATCATAAACAGACTGAAGACTGGCTAGAACATTGTCAGTAAGGTTGATACTATGGGATTGTCCAAACCTTCTTAGACTTGGTCTAAGGCACACCTACCCTATAACAAATCCTGCTTACAGTTAATGTTACAGCAAGAGGAAAAAGCCTAGGCTTCCACGTTTGTACCAGCTGGGGTTCCACCAGCTTCCTAGAGAGGAAAGGCCAATTAGAAAAATCAGAAAATCAGACAGCTCCCAGAAATAACAAGTATCTTCCCCTGATTCTCAGATTGCTCGGTGGCAACTTCTCTAATTCTTGACCCCAATCTAGTAAGCTGGTTGATGGTCCTGGTTTAATTGACTCAATATGACATAGCCATGTTCACTCTTCTGTACTGTACTGACTGAGTCCTAGCCAGAAAACATGGAGAATGTGCTAATCTACTCTCACCTTAGAACATTTTTACTTGAGTTTCTCTTTCTATCATCATTGTAGGTGAACTCTTTACCCTACTGTGACTCAGACTTCAAATATCCCACCCAATATCTGATGATAACTGTAGTAGGAAAAAGGAAGATAATTTGCTCAAGGCAAACTGAGGAAGTGGTTGCAGACTGTTCCCTCATGTTTGAATTGCTGAAATAACCTCTTTCACCTCCACATGCAGCCAGATTAATTTTTTTTTCTAAAACATAGCCTATTTGAGTCATTCAAAAGGTTTGAAAAACTTCATTTAATTATTCAACAAATATTTATTCAATACCTGTGCTAGGCATTGGGGATTCAAGGAGTTTGTAATCTAATAAGAAGAAAATAAATACATAAATAAATACAATACAAGGAGGGAGTAAGGGAAGAGCAAAAAAGAGATCTAGTCAAAGTATTATGAGAAATTTCAGGAGGAAGTGATTGTTCTCACTAACTGGGACATTAAAGGAGTTGAGTCTTAAAGGAAAGAAAAGATACTTCAACAAATAGATGTGTTGCATATGTGTGTGTAAAATCTATTAAAACATAATAAATAAAAGCACAGAGATGGATGAGGGCAAGATGAGATTGGGAGAGGACTAGTTTGACTGGGATGTAGAGAATATGAAGGGTAGTTGTGTGAAAATGATATGAAAAGGGGTAGAGCCAGACCTGGAGATGGGAAGTCCTGGTTCAAATCTGAGTTCAAATACTTCCCAGGGATAGGACTCTGGGCAAGTCACTAAATCCTGATTGTCTAGTCCTTACTATTTTTCTACCTTAGAACTAATACTTAGTATCAATTCTAAGACAGAAGGTAAGGATTTTTTTAAAATAGTATGAAAAGATAAATTAGACTCAGATTATAAAGATTTGAATATAGGAGTGGCATTAGTAGAAGATGCAAGAGGAAGATTACTTGGGCAGTGATACAAAAGAAAGGTTGGGCAGGGAAGAGATTTGATGATCCAACACTGGATTGGAGGCTATTACAATATTACAATAATCTGGACAATAAGATGAGGTGCCTGAACTAGAGTGTTTGCAGTCACAGCTAGAATATAAGGAAGAAGAAATCAGAAAAGAGAAGATGGTTTTGGATGGAGCTTTTCAATGGAATGGTGAGGAAGAAATATAGATATTCAACAAGTTGAGGAATGAATGGTGCCAGGTGAATTAGAAATAATGACCATAAAGGACATTCTAAAAGATGAACAGTGGAGGAAAAGAAACAGAGAGGATTATAGTTTGAAGGAGTCACAAAATCAAGAAAAGAATTTTGGTTTTAGGATTGGGAGACCTGAACATGTTGATGGGATGATGGAAGGAATCAAGAGAGTGAGATATTGAAAATACATGAAAGAGAATAAGTGATACCGGAAGATTTATTTGTTATTGTTCTCTACTTTTAACCTCTGGATATCCTCACCCATCCTCCTTCTTCTCTACTCTCAGAGGATGAAGGAGCCTTCCTCCCCCACCTCAGGATCACTCTCAGAGGAGACAGGAGGTAATGAGAGTGATCCTGCGGTGGGGGAGGAAGGCTCCTTCATCTTTTGAGAGTAGAGAAGAAGGAGGATGGGTGAGGATATCCAGGGGTTAAAAGTAGGAAACAATAACAAATAAACAAATGAAATAGCACCCACTAAATACTTACTTTGGGCAAAGGGGGACCCTAAATTTTCAGGATCCAAATAGAAAAGTGAGTCAGTCATCAAGTTTCTTCCCTCCCCAATCTCTCTTTCATATCTTCCCCTTACATCTTCTACTAATGTCACTTCTCTACTCAAATGTCCATAATGTGAGTCTAATCTATCTTTTCATATTATTTTTTAAGCATTTACCATCTGCCTTAGAATTGATAACTAAATATTGGTCCCAAGGTAGAAGATTGGTAAGGGCTCAGCAGTGGGGGCTAAATGATTTGCCCAGGGTCACACAGCCAGTAAGTATCTGAGAGATGCTCCTCCGTAGAGAAGGTTTCAGCAGCAAGTCGGATGGAATGGTCTAATGGACCTTAAGGTGTGGCAGCCAATTATAGAGGAATGCCTCTTCTTTAATGCCATTTTCATTGACAAAAACTATATCCGTTTCCAATGTTGGGTCATTGACTTTGGTGGTAAAGCTTTCTTTTCCACCCTTTGGCTATGGAGATGGGAGTTGCTGCAGCAGCTATAGAGGTGGTTAGCAGGTCAAATCTCCACAGGGATCTCTCCTCTCTATCATTGCTGCAGGAGTCAGGATGGAAGCAGTGGTCCGGACAGTCCTGCTGTTCCAGGGCTCTGGGGCTCTGGGACTTGGGCTGCCTCCACCGAGGTCTGAGGGGAGACAGTGAACAAGACGGTGGGAGTGTTTTGGCCCATCTGGCACATGCCACTTCCTCTCTTTCTCCCAGGATGCCTTACTGCTTCGGGATGCCAACCTGCCTTGTTAGGTTGACTTGCCTGCTCCACTGGCAGCAGTTGGTTGTGGTGGTGGTGGCAGGCACAGCAGGCCTCTTCTCCACAAGCTTTGCTCCCCAGGATGATTGCTGCAGGGGCCAAGCTGGAAGCAGGGCTGGTGGTAGTTCATATCTTTTCAATAAAATAGGAGATAAGGTTGCCTGCTGACAGTGAAAGGGGGAGGCGGAGTTTGAGGCTTGTGGAGAGAGAAGGTTTGGAACAGCTGTTGTGGGGAATGTGATAGAGACTCAATAAGAGAGGAATAAAAATACATCGTACAGCAGAGAAAGTCCAATTGAGGTCAGCAAGAATCTGTCATGGACCCAGTTAGCACAAGTTTGATTTGCTCTATCAGAATTCATCAAAGGAGTATAAGTGAAGGAGGAGGATGAGACTTACTCAGGGTCAAAGAATAGCTGAGCAGAAGGTTAAGGGAAGGTAGAGAAAGGATTTTGAAGATGACAAGGAGAGTTATCAAAGGGTCAAATGTGAAGTGAGATGGTGAAAGGATGAAAATAAGGCCAGAATAGGATTAACAGACTGAGAGAACAGTTGGATAAGAGTACAGAATACATATGGGAAGAGAGAGATGATAAGAGAAGTAGAACAGGAGATTTTGGTCAGAGAGAAGAATTCTAAGCTCCTAAATATGAAGTAGAGCAACTTAAAAAAAAGTATTATTGATACACTTTGGTTTTGACATCACAGTCATTTCCAGATATATCCCTCTCTACTCCAATCATCTCTCCCAAATCACACTGTCCTTTATAACAATGAAAAAGAGTTCAGCAGAAACAACTGTCCTAGTCCCTGGGACTAACAATGTATTCAATATTTTGTCCCCGTAAATCTTTACCTCTCTACCGAGAGGAAAGAGATATATTTTATTACCTCTTTTCTGAGACCAATATTGGTTGTTTTTTTTTTTCAATATTGGTTTTTTAATGACCAGAGTTTGGCTTCTTTGGGGAGTTTGTTTTCAAATTTATTTTTTAATATAAATTATTTTCATTTTAAGTTTCATTTAAAAATTTTAGTTTAAATTATTTTAGTAATTGTATAGATTACTGTTTCTGCTCATTTTATGCTGCATCAGCTCATAGAATTCTTCCCTTGTTTTTCTGAATTCCTCATGTTCATTGTTTCTTTTGGTGCAACAATATTATATTCATAAACCAATTGGTTCACCTGCTTCCCAGGCAGCAGGCATCCATTGTGTTTCCAGTTCTTTGGTGCCACAAAAAGTTCAATGACTATTTGGGGATATAGTAGACCTTTCTTAAGTATATGGAAGAAAGGAAGGAAATATGCATTTATTCAGTGCCTACTATGAGGTAGGCAATATATTTGTCTCACAGCAACCCTGTGAGGTAAGTGCTACTGTAACCCCCATTTTATAGATAAGGAAATGGAAGTAGACAGAGGCTAAGGGACTTGCCCAAAGTTACATATCTAGTAAAAGTCTGAGACCACATTTAATCTCATATCTTCCTGAGTCTAGGCTCAGAGCTCTAATCACTGTACTACCTAGCAATTCTATATGTACAATCAGTAATGAGATCATTGGGACAAAGGTACAAACAGTTTGGCCATTTTTTTACATAAATCTAAATTATTTTCCAGAATTAGTGAATGAAAAGTATTTATTAAGCACTTACTCTAATATGAAATACTATACTAAGTTCTGAGGATAGAAAACAGACTACCAGGTTGGAGCAGCTACATGCCTCAATGGATAGAATAATGGATAGAATATTGGGTGTGGAGTCAGGAAGACCTGAGT
>NC_058131.1:413846427-413876519 GCF_016433145.1 Gracilinanus agilis
AGGAAGGAAGTTAGAGTTCCATAAGGTTCATTGAGATTTCCAGTCAAGAAGTTATTGTCAATTAGTCAAGAATCGTTTGCTAAGCATCTACTTTGTGGCAGGCACTATACTAGGCACCAGGGATACACAGACAAAAGCAAAAGTGTCCATCCAAGGAGGTTCCAGTCTAATAGGGAAGACAAAATGCACACAGGGTAATGGTGAGGAAAAGATTGGAACAGAAGACTATGAGCCAGATGTCAAAATCAAAGAAGGAAAGGGGTGAGGAATTTGGCAGATAACAGCAACAAGGGTCAGATGGCAGATGATTATCCTCATATATAGGCATATGTGGCTTAGTGGTTAAGAACCCTGGACTTGGAGTCAAGAAAAGCTGAGTTCAAATCCAGTCTCAGATACTTCCTAGCTGTGTAAAATTGGGTAAGTCACTTAATATCTGTTTGCCTAGGAGGCAGCTAAGTGGCACTATGGACAGAGTGCTTAGTCTACAGAAGGGAAGACCCAAGTTCAAATCCCACCTCAGATACTTTTTAGTTATATTATCCTAGGCAAATTACTTACCCTCTCTTTGCCTGACAAAAAGGATCTACTGGGTCTATTGGAGAAGGAAATAGCAAACCACTCCAGCACCCTTGCCAAGACAACTCCATGGATTGCTTTGGTCCTTGGACTCCAAAGAGTCAGACATGAGAACCGCCTGACAAGAACATCATCAGATAGTCAGATGGCATGCACTTTAAGTAAGTTCCAAATCTAGATCTTTCCCTGTAATCCCTCCACATTCTGACTACAAATCTACCCTTCCAGCCTCATTTTCCCCTTAATGTAACCTATGCTATAGTCAGCCTGCCCTGCTCCCCTCCTTGCCTGCACATCTTTGCTCACATCACTCTCCTATGCTGGAATGCCCTCCATTGCCAAGTGTCCCCCTGCTATCTACCCAACTTTCAAGGTTCATAGCAATTCCCACTTTCTTCTATATTTACTGTGTGTACAATTCATTTAGTGCTTAAACATACCAACTAAACTGTAATCTCTTTAAGGGCAGGGATTGTGTTTTTTCCTCTTTTATGTACCTCACAGCACCAGGCACATGCTGCTAAAGGGAGTGGATGTTTAGCAATTTTTTGTTGGATGGGTGAGTAGATAAATGATAAAGACTATGGAACCCCACAGCTGTCCTTCCCTATCAGAGCACTTGAGAAGCCCGATGTTCCCCTCCCCTTTTCTCCCCGTCCCCCCACCCCCATTCTCTTCTTCCCTTCTGTGGTGCCAGATGCCAATGAAAATTTTCTTGTAGCTGAAGCTCAGATTTTGGCCGACTTCTTAAATGCCCCTTCCTAAAGGTTTTGGGAGCTGGGATCCCAGGCTTAGCCTGTGAGGGGCACACTGAGGCCACTCTCCCAGAATGGCCTGGTGTTTGCCCTCAATTTTTAATTGTGAAGAATTTACCACATTTCTGTTCATTAAGGATGTGGTCTCGTAGATTTTCCCCAGATTGTACATTATACCCACATCCCGTCAGTTCAGGGCAGGGTGCCATGATGCATCACCCACATGCATCATCGGTCAGCTGTCACTCTAATGAGGCGTTAGTGCAATATGCCTTCTGAATATAAGACTTTCATGATGTATTTCCATAAATATAGAGTCATAGAAAAGGGTGGAGGCTGTTTAATCTGAAGGAAAGTGGACAGAATAAGAGACACGGAACTTATCCTTGGGGTTAAGGCATACAGACTGTCATTGAGGATCCTTCCTGAGGCTTAATCCAGCTCTTAACTCTCTGGCTTTTGATTCATAATCCAGAACATTCCATTCCACTCTTTCCACGACCATAGGATCACCCCCATTAAAAGATGCAGAATGACAGAAACACAAAATTTAGCGATGGAAGGAATTTCAACAGCATCTAATCCAACCAATACCAGACAGGATTCCCCCCCTTCTCCTCCACTATCAAGCTGATTGCTTTGTTCCCCTATGGCTAATGCAAGATTGGTCTATTAATCCTGAGAGCAGCCTGGAATTTAGGTTTCAGTCATAACATTTTGGCTATGTTCAAAGAAAAACGAAGGGATGGTGGGGAGAATGGGGAGGCAAGGAAGACAGAGGTAACTGGTATCGGGGAAATGAGCACTTGGCTCTGGAGTTATAAAACCTAGGTTCAAATCCTGTCTCTGATTCTTACTTCATGTATGATCTTGGGCAAGTTGCTTAACCACCCTAGAATTCATAAAATGAAAGGATTGGCCTACATGGTGACCTCTGAGGTCTAGTTATGATTCCATGGTTTTTCAGAGAATGTGTGTGTGTGTGTGTGTGAAAGACAGGGAGAGAAGTAGGGAGAAAGAGGCAGAGACAGAGAGGATTTCCCTTATAAAAAATTATTAGTAGTACCAATATCATTATCTCCAAGTGAAAAAAATAAGTATGATTTTGTCATCGTTGTCATTGTTGTCTGACTCTTCATGAACCCCTGGACTTCTGAGCATGGAATTTTCTTGGCAAAAATACTGGAGTAGTTCGCCATTTCCTTCTCCAATGGCAAACAGAGGTTAAGTGACTTGGTCAAGCATCTAGGAAGTGTCTGAATGGATTTGAATTTAGGCCTTCCTGACTCCAAGCCCAGGGCTCTATCTATGGTACCACCTATCTGCCCATAAGTGACTTTTCCAAGGTCACATAGTTATCAAGAGTGGAATTTTAATCCAAGTTTCCATGCTCTACTAAGAATTCCCTTTCTACTGCATTATATCTTTTTTCAGGCAACTACAATGCTTAATATTATCCCAATAGAATGTCTTCCCACACAAACACAGAGTCTAAAATACTGAAATGACCTGTAATAGTATTAGATAGAAACCAGAAGCCACTCAAGACTGAAAATGAAATTTCCCACTTTGCCAAATCATAAAAACACAGAATCAAATGAAAGGAAATTCAATATATTGGAAATGCATTCCAATATTCTGCAAGGAGCACTGAGAGTCAAGAGTTCTGGATTGTAATTTTGACTCCAGATCTCAAAAGCTGCCTGGCAAAGGACAATTCCTCTGCCTCTGTTTCTTCATCTATAATATTCATAATAATACTTGCACTATCTCTTAAGGATATTGAAAGGAAAGTGATTTGTCACTTATAAAGTTTTGTTTTTGTTTTTTGCAAAGCTATTATTGTTAAAACTGAGAGGTAATATGGTGTAACAGTAGTAGTAGAAATAATAACAAGCATATAATCTTTGTATAGTATTTTGTATAACTGTAACATCTATGATCTTAAGTGGGGTGAAACTGCCTCACGGAATTCCACAGGACCCTCCAGAACTCCAGGAGAGGGGGCAGTTGGGACAATTAAGAATGTGGGGTTCATGGGTGGCTAAGAAGAAAGGTAGGATTGCTCGTTTTGTTAGCTCATCTCTGACCTCAGGGAACAGGGAGATTACTTTGCTGTTTACTCCATACAGACTATACCAGGCTGTGTGCACTCAGAATATACCTCACTTGCAGTATCTCAACTAATTTCTAATTTAAATAGATCTTCAATTAAGATTACCTTCGCCATTTTAAACTTGATAACATTACATTAAGAGAAAAGTTAGTTTGTGAGGGAGACAGAAGTTAAGTTAGTCAAAACATATGTATTTCCAACAAGTTTCCTGAAGATATTAGGTAGCTTACCACACCCTTATCCTAAAGTTTACCTCCCCTTTCCCTGTTTTCCTGAATTAATAAATCCCTTCCCTTGTTAAATTTGAGAGCCTGTGTGAAGTTATATTGGGATTATACCAACCAATATCATACATTACCTAGGCAAAAATCTTCATCCAGGCAAGCATTGGAATAGCTGTTATCCAGAGATCAAGTCTGCTGTACACCCTGAGCCTTTTATCTATCTCAGGTTTGGGGGAATAATCTTCTAACAGTGGAAATTGCTAATTTCAGTGGGATTATTTCCTATCTGTCTACCAATTTAGCCATGGATTAGCCAAGCCTAAACAGCCTCCATTTTTTTATCTAAAGGGGATTCAGTTAAAACTGTTACCCCTTCTGCTACAACTGCCTCAGGAGGGGGAGGAGAAAGAATTCTATTGGCTCTCACTCTTCTCCCTTGCTAGGATAGCCAGCTTGATCCTTTGCACTGACTCCATTACCAATCATTACTAGTCTGAATCAATTTTATAATAACACATTTGATCTTTTTACAACAGCCCTATAAAATAGATGCATAAGTGACGTGTCCAGGAATCCACAGGTAGGAAGCAGATAGGATGTTAACTCAGGTTTCTCTGATTGCAAGTACAATGCTTAATATATTATACTATCTGTCTAATGTTGTGAAAAACTAGCCAGCCCTCAACATTAAGAAGTATGACTTTAGGAGCAGCTGGGTGGCTCAGTGGATTGAGAGCCAGGCCTAGAGACAAGAGGTCCTGGATTCAAATCTGGTCTCAGACACTTCCTGGCTGTGTGACCCTGAGCAAGTCACTTAACCCCCATCGCCTAGCCCTTACTGCTCTTCTGCCTTAGAACTAATACATAGTATTCACTCTAAGATGGAGGTAAGGGTTTAAATAAAAAAAAAAAAGAAGAAGAAGTCTGACTTTATATCCAATTATGGTTGTGTAACCTTGAGAAGGAAACAGCTGGGTGGTTGAATAGAGAGAGTCTCAAGCCTAGAGTCAGGAAGATTCAACTTCCTGAATTCAAATCTGACATTTACTAGCTGTGTGACTCTGGGCCAGTCACTTATGTCTGTTTTCCTCAGTTTCCTCATCTGTAAAATGAGCTGGAGAAGGAAATGGCAAATTATTCTATTATCTTTATCCAGAAAACCCCAAATAGGGTCATAAAGGGCAGACACAACTAAAATGACTGAAAAAAAATACTTTGGGCAGAGCATTTGTGCCCTTAGTTCCTCTGATAACTTCCTGAGATGGTAAGTTGCAGAGCAAATGCTAAACCATATTGGTAAGGAGAATTCTCTTGAACAAAGAAATAATAGGTTCAGTCTCACTCTTACCTCTCACTTCCCCCAACTTTTATTTAGTTCCAATTCTTCATTTTATTGGGAAGGAAACTAAGGCACACTTGCCCAAGGGCATTTAGTTAGTGGCATAGCTGGCTCTGGGACTTTTATCTTTTGAATTAAAGCAGAAGTCATTTCTATCCCCCACCCCTACCCCCACATTCCTATGAATGAGAGGACCGAACCTTCTCTTGAGAATTCTCAGAGGCACCACTTTCTAGAAAGTAAGAAATTAAATACCCAAGACTAAGGGGGGGGACCCACTAATCTTCATTATACAAAGAGCTTTTTGCCACTCTCCAGGACATTTCAAATGGTATTTTAATGTCTAGAGGGAAGGGGGAGGTAGGGGGCACGCATACCAGCAATTATTACTTTTGTAGCCCCTAAAACCCAGCCGTCACTTTCAAAGAGACTTTCTCTACAGTTTTTAGACATAGACAATTGAGTGATGGAAAGATCTTATGCAGGGACCAGACATAAATAAAGTGGGCTTCAGTCTTGTCTGGAATCCAGGCTATATGTGGAACTTGGCTAATGCCCTCAATCAGGTACTAACATGTTGGTAGCTTCTATCTGGGGTGCCTCAGTTTTAATGAAGGTGCAACTTGAGGAGACAGAGGAGATGAATTCATGGAATTTGATCTGTCAACACCTTTCTGTGTGTATAGGTGAGTCTCTGTGTGTGTGTGTGTGTGTGTGTGTGTCTATAGTGTGTGTATATATACTTTTTTTCAAATAATATATACATGATATATTTATAGTGTTTTATAAGAAGTTGCTACCAACATCCCCCAATGCAAGATTACTGACTCTGTAACTACAAGACTTGGGTTCAATTCCTGGGTCTGATGCTTAATCACTTAACATCCCTGATCTTCAGTTTTCTCATTTGTAAAATGAGAGGATTGGGCTAGTCTCCACATTCTAATATTTGTGTCCTAATATGAGTGCTCTTCTATTAGGGTCTCCCCTCATAGCAGATCTCCCAAGACCTTGGAGAGTATCCCAAGCTTTAGACAACCACGGTGACCCTCATGATGTCCCATGTCACAACTTGAAGTTACACTGGACTCCTTAAGGCTCAGCCAACAGATCAAAAGTTCTAATAGGCCTGGAACGTTGAAAAGGCTTCAGTGGAGACTCTGTGATCCAAGGACCAGTATGGCTCCATCGGAAAGACTCATTGCCAGGGAACTGGGTACAAAAGGAGGATCTTTTCAGCCACAACATCTCATGATGACCTAAAGTGTATTCAGGAGAAGCAAATGCTCACACTATGGAACCATGGATCTTGGAAGTATTTTAAATTGTTATTTAAATTTATTTAATTCTTATTTTCTGTTTTCCTATCACTTGGATAGCTATCTCTTATAACAGAGAATTTTTTTAAAAAGAACTAAAAGAAGCAGTTCAATAAAACCATCCACCGACTCATCAAACAAGTCTTTGAGTATATATGCAATGTTCCACTCCCATCATCCCTCACCTCTTCAAAGAAGATTCAGTCATTCTCCAATTAATGGGCATTCTCCCTCTTTTTCTTTGCAACAACAACAAAAAAAGTGTTGTTATTAAATATTTTCATATCTATGGGACTTTTCCAACCTCTTTGGGGTACATTACTGCAATAGTATTATTGGGTCAAAGAATATTTACATTTTAGTGGGGATATGGAAGAAATAAATCTTGTAATAAAGAGTTGGATAATATATCTTGTAGTAAAGACAGAATTAGATAAAAGATTGCAATATACTTTAGGTAAGGGGCTTGGGGGAAGAAGTAAGCATTTATTTAGAACCCACTAAGTGCCATACACTGTGCTAACACTTGGCATTATTATCTCATGTTTACAATAATGCTGGGAGGCAGGTACTGTTATGATCCCTATTTTACAGCTGAGGAAATTGAAACAGACAGAGTTTAAGTGGAACAAATCCAAAATGCTCTGCCTGGCATTCAAAGCTCTTTATCACCTAGCCCCCTCCTCACCTTTCCTGTCTTCTTACCCTCTTCAATTCAGTAACACTAGTCTCCATGAACAAAACACTCAATCTTTCTTCCCTGGGCATTTTCTCTAGCTATCCCTCTGTGCCTGGAATGCTCTCCCTCCACTACCCTGCCTATTCACTTTCCTGGCTTCTTTTAAGTCTCAACTAAAATTTTATCTTCTACAGGAAGCCTTTCCCAGCCCCTCTTAATTGCAATGCCTTCTCTCTGTTCATTATTTCTTTTATCCTTTTTTTTTTAACCTTGCCTTCCATCTTAGAATCAGTACTGTATATTGATTCCAAGGTAGAAGAGTGATAAGGGTTAGGTAATGGAGGATAAATGACTTGCCCAGGGTCACATGGCTAGGATGTGTGTGAGGTCAGATTTGAACCCAGGACCTCCTGTCTCTAGGCCTGACTCAATCCACTGAACCACTTGCTTTATATATTTATTTATCTATTTGTTTATTTATTTATTTTTGTTTTATTATTATTTTTTTTGCATATTGTCTCTCCCCTTAGATAGCTCCTTGAGGCTCTTTTTGGATTCCCATTGCCTAGCACAATGCCTAGTACATAGTAGATAGTAGATGCTTAATAACTGTTTATTGAATGAATGAATGAAAGCCAGGAATCTTTCCTACTAGGCTACAGTCTGATCTCTGACTTACAGAGGTCTGGGAACAGCCCTGTTCTCTCTCTACTTGTCTCTCTTTCGGCTGCTACCTTAGAAGTCTTGCTAAAAAGTAACCAGAGTTGTTTGCCTCAGTTTCCTCATCTATAAAATGAACTAGAAAAGGAAATGGCAAATCATTCCAGTATCTTTGCCAAGAAAATTCCAAATGGGAACATGAAGAATCAGACATGACAAAAAATGACTAAACAACAAAAATGGTACAACCACCTCCCACCTATCATATTGGCTTACATGACAGAAATGGAAAGTGACAAATACTGGAGGGAATATGAAAAATGGGGATGCTATTACTCTTTTGGTGGAACTGTGAACTGATCCAGCCATTCTGGAGAATTCTTTGTATCTATGCTGAAAAGGCTATAAAACCATGCATATCTTTTGATCCCAGCAATACCACTAACTAGGTCTGCATCCCAAAGATATCAAAGAAAAAGGAAAAAAGACCTCTATGTACAAAAATCTTTATAGCAGCTCTTTTTGGAGTGACAAAAATTGGAAAATTTGGACATAGCCATCTATTAGAGAATGGCTGAATAAGTTTTGACATGTGATTGTGCTATAAAAAATGACAAGAAAAATAGCCTCAGAAAAACTTGGGAATACTTACATGAACTAATGCAAAGTGAATGAGCAGAACCAGGAGAACTTTATACACAGAAATAGTAATAATATAATGATGGTCAACTGTGAAAGACTTAGTTATTCTGATAAAGACAATGATCCAAGACAATTTTGAAGGACTCATGATGAAAAATGTTATCCATGATGAATCATTTAAACACAGAAAACATTTTTAAAATTAAAAAAAAAGTTTAATGCTATCCATCTCCAGAGGGAGAACTGATAAACTTTAAAAGAAAATTGAAGTATAATTTTTTCACTTTCTTTATTTTTGTTATTGTTATTGTTGTCTTTACAACATGGCCTAATATGGAAATGTGTGCTGTGTGAGCTCTACTTAGGCAAGGGGCTGAAGGGAGGGAAAGAATTTGAAACTCAAAAAAAAAAGATTTTTAGTGAATGATAGGGGGCAGCTAGGTGGCTCAGTGGCCAGAAAGCCAGGCCTAGAGACAGCAGGTCCTACATTCAAAGCTGGCATTAAATACTTCCTAGCTGAGAGACCCTGGGCATGTCAATTAATTCCCATTGTCTAGCCTTTACAGCTCTTCTGCCTTAGAATCAATCTTGATTCTAAAATGGAAGGTGAGTTTTTTCCCAAATGAGTGATAAATAGAAATAACAAATTTTAAAACTATTTATATTGAAGAGGAAAAAAAGCACACAACATAAACCATATGGTCTTATCAGTCTATGCTAAAAGTCTGATGAATAACATAGATAATGTTGCTGAGGATCAAGGAGAGAGAATACTGTGGACTCGACTGGTTATGGAAGATTTCCTAAATGAGGGAAGATTTGAACTGGGCCTTAAAGATTTGGTTAGGTGGAGCTGGGCATGAAGGTGGGGAGAGGAATCAAGGCCTTCTGGTTAAGAGAAGTGGTGAAGAAGAGGGAAAATAAAAGGAGTGTTTGGGCACAGTGAGAACACTGAGCTATTTGGGAGATCCTCAAGGGTACAAATTCAAAGCACCTCCCTACACTTCAGCTTTGGCTCCTTCCCTATCCCAGCCCCGTGGCAATTTTATTTTACAAGCACACAAGGATGCACGAAGAAGCACAATTCAGTTAATAAATATAGTATTAATTAAGTAAAGTAAAAGTAAATATACAATTATATAATATGTATTATATATGATATAATAAATATACTATTATGTAATATAAATAATAAATATACTATTCATTAATTAAGCACTTACAATATACCAGGCACTGTGCTAAGTGCTGAAGATACAGAAAGAGGAACATGATCATCTCTGCCCCTGAGGAGCTCAACAAAGACAACAAGCAAAGGCATATGTACAAACAATAAATACAGAGGATAAATAGGAAATAATTAAGTGAGAATAGGCACAAGAATTAAAAGAGGTTGAGAAAAGCTTCTCTTAGAAGATGGATTTTACTTTACATTTTTTTTCTTTTTGTTATTATTCTAAATCCAAACAAAACAAGCATTTCCATCTATAAAGAAAAAGATGGTATTACACAAATGAAATCACAAATCTCCTATATGTTTAACTTAGAAGATGGAAGCAGGAGGCAGAGATGAGGAGGGAGAGCATTCCTGGCATGAGAGATAGTGAGAGAAAATGCCCAGAGCCAAGAGATGGAGTGTCTTGTTTGTGGAGCAGCCAGGAGGCCCAGTGTCACTAGATCAAAGAGTGTGTGTCAGGGGGGAAGGCATAAGAAGACTGGGAAGGTAGGAGGAGACTAGGTTATGAAGGGCTTTGAACACCAAACAGAGGATTTTATCCTGGAGGCAAAAGGAAGCCACTGGAGTTTATTGAGTGGGGGGTAGAGGTGGGGGATCAGGGGGAAGGCTTGTAACCTGGTCAGACTTGTATTTTAAGAAGATCCCTTTGGTGGCTGAATGGAGGATGAATTGGAGTGGGGAGAGGCTTGATGCAGGCAGACTATGTACAGGGTACAAAGAATAGTCCAGGCATGAGGTGATGAGGGTCTGCACTAGAGTAAGGGCAGTGTCAGAGAGAATGGCTGTTACAGAGGTAAAATTGACAGGGCTTGGCAAGATATTGGACATGGGGAAATGAATAGTCGAGGATGACTCTTAGATTGTAAGCCTGAGAAAAGAAATAGGGAAGTTTGGAGGAGGAAAAATTTAGGGGATAGACAATGAGTTCAGTTTCAGATTTGTTGAGTTGGGGGCAGCTAGGTAGCTCAGTGGATAGTCAGGTCTGGAGATGAGAGGTCCAAGGTTCAAATCTGGCCTCAGACACTTCCTAGCTATGTGACCCTGGGCAAGTCACTTGACCCCCATTGCCTACCTTGCCTAACCTTGTTATCATTCTTCTACTTTGGAACCAATATTTAGTATTGATTCTAAGACAGAAGGTAAAGATTTTAAAAAAAGATATATTGAGTTTAAAATATTTACTCAATAGTAATAGTCAGTGGATAGTCAGGTCTGGAGTGGGAGGTCTTAGGTTCAAATCTAGCCTCAGACACTTCCTAGCTATGTGACCCTGGGCAAGTCACTTAACCCCCATTGCCTACCTTGCCTAACCTTGCTATCATTCTTCTACTTTGGAACCAATATTTAGTATTGATTCTAAGACAGAAGGTAAAGATTTAAAAAAAAAAAAGGTATATTGAGTTTAAAATACTTACTCAACAACATCCAATTTAAGATGTCTGAAAGGCAATTGGAAATGCAAGATTCAAAGTCTATAAAAAGGTTAGGGCATGACAAAGAATTTGAAAATTATCAGCACAGAAATGGTCAATAGATCCAGGGAGGCTAATGAGATCACCAAGTGAAGTAGTATAGAGGGAGAAGAGAAAGAGCCAGGTCAGAACTCTGAGAGATATCTCTAGTTAGTTCTTGATCTGGGTGAAGATCTAGCACAGGAGAAGGAAGAGTCAGATAAGCAGGAGGAGAATCAGGAGAGAGTAATGTCCTGAAAACCTACAGAGATTAAGGTGATGGGCAGTATCAAAAGCTACAAAGAAGAATGAGGTTTGAAAAAAAAAAAAAAGGCCTTTGAATTTGGCAATTAAGATATCATTGGTAGCTTTGAGGACAGCAGTTTTGGTAAATGATGAGATTGGAAACTGAATTTTAAGGAAATAAGAGAGCAAGGCGGAGAAGAAATAGAGGCAGCCTTCTCGAGGAGTTTTGTCACAAAGGGCAGAAAAGATAAAGAATTATAGCTGGAAAGAAAGAGGCCAGAAGGTGATTTTTAGGATCAGAGAGACATGGACTTGTTTATAGGTAGTAAGAAAGGAGCCAGTGGATAAGGAGAGATTGAATATAAGTGATAGAAGGGAATGCAGAGGGGTCTGTCTGTTGGAGGAGAGGGGATGATATGAGATTGTTGTGCAGGTATAGAGATTAGTCTTGTTAAGGAGTAAGGCCACATTTTTTCTGTAAAATATGAGGCAAGGTTCTCATCTGGGATGGTGTGGGAGGGGGAGCCTTGAGAGGTTTTAGGAGGGATTAAAAAAGGTTTGGAAGGGTCACTGACAAAAAGAGTAAGATTGCCTAGCAACAGCGAGGGCCCAGTTGAGGTGGTGTAAAATAAATTTGTAGTCAACCCAATCAGAAGAGTTGGATGATTTTCTCCATTTTTTTTTCAGCAGCACCTGTGTAGAAGTAATGATGGCAGAAGGTAGGAGTGATCCAAGGAGGTTTGGCAATGTGCCATTGTTGGTATGATGAGGGGGTTAAGGATACTGTAGAATTTAAATGGTTCACTAAGAGATCAAGATGGGGAAAAGAAAAAAGAATGATACATGAAGGGGAAATGGCCTGGGAAAGAACTGAAGTTTCCAGGTATAGGAGGTCATAGTATGGACAAAGAGAAGGTTTTTGTAAGAGTGGCAGAAGTAGAGGTGGAAAGCCAATAGATATGATCAGATAAGGAGATTTCAGAACTTTTGAACATGAAGGTGGTAGACTTGTATGTGACTGAGGTGGGTGACGGGTAGGTCATAGGAAGTAAGTAGGTTAAATAATTGAGTGATTAGTGTGTTGGAAAGAGAATCAATAGAGTATATGTTGAAGACTTTGTATGAAAGGAGAAGTTGAGAATTCATTTTTCAACTGCCAACTAGATGATCAGAGAGAGCTACATTAAATAATGGTGATATCTGATGTAGGTTTTAAAGGATGGATAAGGATTCAAAAGACTAGGGGGAGAGTGAATATAGTCTGAGCGAAGGCATGGAGGTGAGAGTGTTAAGGTTATGTTTGGGGAATAGAAAGTGGTCTAGTGTGTTGAGTGTGTGATGTGGAACAACATGAGTTAATCCAGGAAGGAAGGGTAGCCAGTGAAAGTTCTCTAATGCCAGATGAAGGTGTTTGAGCTTTTCTCTTTGGGCAATAAGGAGTCACTAATAATTCTTGAGCAAAGGAATAAAAGATTCTTTTGACTTTGTGTGATGAATGCCTTGGAGGGAGAAGAGAGCAGAGATGAGGAGAATGTGATAAGGTTACTCCACTCATCCATATGGGTAGGAACCAGTGATAAGGTCATTCCATTCATCCATATGGGTGGGTACCAGTGCCTAGGGTGGTGACAATGAGAATAAAGAGGGTGGAATGGATGTGGCAGATGTGGAATGAAACTCAAAAGACCTGGTAATTGCTGGGTTATGAGAGGTGAAGGAGAGGGAAGAGTCAAAAATAACCTGGAGGCTATGAACAGGGGAGAACAGGTGATCAGTGGTGCCATAGACATAAATAATGGAGACAGAAGGAGGACCTTATTTAGGAGAAAAGATAATGAGCTCTGTTTTGGACATATTGAGTTCCATGTTTTTGTGGGATAGACAGGTGGAAATGTTCTGTATGTAAGTTGGAAATGAATATCTGCAGAGTGGAAGATAGGTCAGGACTAGAGAGATATATTGAAAGTCAAGTCACCAAGCATTTATTAAGTACCTACTGTGTGCCAAGTACTGTGCAAGCCCTGGGGACACAAAGAAATGGGGATAAAACCTCACTCCCTCTTCTCCATTATCTCAATGTGGGAGACAACATACAAGGAGTCACTAACAATTCCTAAGCAAAGGAGTAAAAGTACAAATAAGACAAATTCGAGATAATTTGACATAATCTTAGAGGGAAGACACATAGAAGTGAAGTGAAGTCTTGGGACTTCATTGAGGTTGCTGAGAGGGAAGAAAAGGCCCAGGACTGACCCTTGGGAAACACCTAAATTAAAGAGTCAGGAAGAAATGAGGAATTAGTAAAGATGACAATGTTTAAAAAGTTAGGAAGAGAACTAAGATACTAAGAAAGGAAAAAGCATCCAGTAGAGTGGATGGTCAGTAGTACCAATAGCTGCAGAAAGATTTGGAGAGTAGAGATTAAAAATGAAAGAAGTTTATTGGATTTGATGATTTATAAGTCAGTCATTGGTCACATTGGATAATACTGCCTAATTGCAAAGGGTTAAGGAGAAGTGAGTAGTGAGGAAGAGGAAATATTCCAGTTTTTTTGAGAAGTCTGCCAAGGAATGGGAAGTGAGAACTGAGACATTGGCTAGATAGATTAAGAGTCTTTTCTAAAAAGATTGGGGAGATAGAATCATGATTTTAGATAGAGAGGAAGGAACCAGTGATAAGGGTGAATTGAAGATACATAAGAGAGGTCGACAATTATAACAAGTTCCAAAACAGAGCAGAGGAAATCCAACAGAGGACACAGGTAGGAAGATTAGCTGTAGTTCAGAGAAAAGGTATTATCTCTTCTTTTATAACCTGAGAGGAGGAGAGGGAAATGGGCAATGCTGAAAAGGTTTGTGGAATCTAGATGGTGAACTATGAAGGGTCCATTCTAGATGTCCTCAATTTCCTCAGTGGAATAGGTCGCCTGCTGTAAAAGTGGGTGGTGAAGGATTACTTGATAACAAGAGAAGAGAAGGTTTGGAACAGTCACTCTAATAAATCTAATCAGTAGTGGAAGAGTGTTTCCATAGAAAAGACTAGATGACCAATGGTTAGGTGTATTGTAGAGGGAAGTCCTGTTAGGTAGGAGTTAGTCTAGATGACCTCTGAAATCATTTGCAACTGAGTTTCTGATCCAAACTTTTTAAGATGAGGGAACAGGAACTCAAAGAGGAGAGATGCATTCCTTGCAATAATCCCACTGATTCCTTGTTTTAACAGCATTTACTGAACCTCCTCCAATGGACACAGCTCTGTAATTGGTTGGAGGAGGAAAAAAGGTTATAAAGACCACCATCCCCCAAAAAAAGAATCCTTGCTCTCAAGGAACTTCCATTTGTATGGGGGTGAGTATTCCCCACTTACACATTCTACTTGGGAGAAACAATATGTACATAGATAAGTCACTACAAAATACAAAATACAGTAAAAAACAAACTAATTGAAGGGAAGGAGGTCCCTAACAATTTTAAAGAAACACAAAGGCTTTATTAGGAGACATCTTTGAGCTCATTCTTAATGAAGACCACAGATTCTAAAAGGTGCACATTTCAAAATGGCAGGTAGCCTCTACAAAGGCCCAGAGGTAAGAAATGGAAGATCAAGTACAGGGAAGAACAAGTTGGCCAATTTAGCATACATTTTGCTACAAAATGGATGTGAGGAGGAGTACTGCAAAATCATTTTGGAAAAATAGATTGGAACCAGAAAGTGAAGGACTTTAAATGTCAGACAGAGGAACTTGTGTATATATTTTATGAGGTAAGAAAGGAAGGTATTTTTCTCCCCAATTTAGAAATAAGGAAACTGAGGCTTAGAGAATGAGAGTAAATTCCCAAAAGTCACACAGCTGGCATGTAGAAGAGCTAGGATTTGTACATAAGTCTCCTTTCTTTAAGACTGGTGTTCTTTCCCCTCAAACAGGCTGCCTCTCTGGAACTGTTGGCTTTCTGTCCACAGAAGAGGAACCTCCCTTAATTCCTAGCCAATAGTTCTGGGCAACCTTTATTGGCTCCAAATTCTCTGCATGGATGGAATTGCAGGGTGTTACAATGACATTTCAACTCATCCAAGCTGCTTGTCACCTCCATGTTTTATTCCTATAAAAGTTGTAAGAGCATGGTTCATTGCTGTAAAGAAAGCCCAATTTGTAGATATGGTCTTTTCCTGACGAATTTTTGAAAGGTTATTGACATGGCATTAGACCCTCATGGGGGAGGGGGCTGTGGGTGTGACTCTTGGTGCCATCTAGGGACTTTTCAAATGTAACTTTTCAAACTCTTTCCTGTCAATGGGCAGCAAAAGTATAGGGGAATGTGGACTGAGAATAAGGAAATAAAGAATCCTACATCATAAATTTAGACTAGGAATAGACCTCAGAGGCCATGTAAACTGCACGCTCATTTTATATATGAGGGAAGAGAAGCCCAGAGAAATTCAGCGATTTGCCCAATGGCCCAAAGCCCAAGGTCCTAACAGGGTCAGGATTGATCAGCAAGCATTTATTAAATGTGCCAAGCATTATGCTAAACTCTGAGGACACAAATACAAAGAATAAAAATAGTCCTACTTTCTAGGAGTTTACATTTTAATATGGGAGGCAACAATTGCATATAAAAATACACAGCATAAATATGTTAACAAATATAAATATATGTATATATATATAATGTATATAAACATCTTTTTGTGTATACACACATACACAACATTGTTAAATTGGGGGATATGGAACATAAGCAGTTGGGAGAACTGGAAAGTCAGAATTGCATTTTGAAATACATTCTAAAGGAAGAGATGACCTCTATGATACAGAGATAATAATAAAAGAGTACATTATAGACATGAGGGATGATCAGACAAAGGCAGGAAGATCAAAGATGGAATGTTATATGCAGGGAACAGAGAGAAAGCTACTTTCACTGCATTGTAGAGTGTGGAAAGGAAAGTAATATTAAATGAGTAGGAAAATTAGCTCAGGACCAAGTTTTGTAGGATTTTAAAACCTAAAAGGTGTTGTGTTTTATCCTGGAGGGAGCAGGGACCACTGGTGATGGTCGAGTAAAGGAATCAGGCAGTCAGATCTGCACTTAATTTGGCAGCAAAGTGGAAGATAGATTGGACCAAATAGAGAGTTGAGGAAGAGAGACCAATTAGAATGTTGCAATAATCTAAGCAAGAAGTACTCAGGGACTGAATTAAAGTGATAACTCTGTAAATGGGAGAAGGGCTTAGATGTGGGAGATGTGAAGGTAGAAATGACAAGATTTGACAACTGACTGGACATGTGGTGTGAGGGAAGAGTGAAAAAGTAAAGAAGATGCCAGTGTTACCATATTGAAACCTTAGGAAAATAGTGGTACCTTCAACAGAAAGAGTGAAGGCCAAGAAGTGTAGAGAATAGGGAGGAGAATGAGTTTTGGAGAGGTTGAGTTGAAGACGTGTCTAGGGGCAGCTTGGTGGCTCAATGGATTAAGAGCCAGGCCCAGAGATGGGGAAGGTCCTGAGTTCAACTCTGATCTCAGACACTTTCTAACTATGTAACCCTGGGCAAGCTACCTAATTGCCTAGCACTTACCACTCTTCTGCCTTGGAACCAATACATGGTATTGTTTCTAAGACAGAAGATAAAGGTTAAAAAAAAAAAAAGACATCTTTATATGGTCCAGCTTTCTTGAGATCTCTTTATCACCTCTGATAATCTGATAAGGACAGTATAGTTGATAAGGAAATAAGGGACACTGAACATCTTTTAGCTTATGCTTCCAGCTCTGTCTCCAGGAGCATGGAGTTTATTATATATATATTTCAAGACTCATTTCACACAGAAGAACCACCCCTGAAACTTTGCAGATGCGCAGAAGTTATAAATTATGTCATATCAAAACACAAAAGGTCTCATTGGCTTCAGAACAGACAAAGGCCAAGGCTGAATTTTGGCTTGATTCTTATCAGAAAGCCAAGTTGGGGAATATTTTTCTCAGAGTTGAATTGCCCCTGCTAAGGTTTTGGCCTTGGCTATACCAGGCAGCTGCATTCTTGGCCAAAGTGAGGAGAGTGTTAACCTTTTAAATGCTAGCCTGCTAGGAACCTAAAGCTGTTCAATAAGGCCACAATACTTTTCAACAAGAAATCACAAGGATCACAAAACGGTCAAAAGAGGAGTCTCAGATTTTCATCTATTTAAGACTTTGTTTCTTTTATTGACCTCCCACACAGCTTAAACTATCCAATAGAAAATTACTGATTCAAGACTGAAGTTCTGGGGAGAGACCAGGCTTGAATTTATAGATCTGGAAAGGAATTCTGGGAAGATGGCAGCATAGAAGCAGCAAGGCTCCAGACCTCCATAAAGCCCTTCACCACCAATCAAGGACAAAGGGCTCCGAGGGAATAGAAAACCAAATCTGACAACACAAGAGCTGGGGGATCCTCCAGCTGAACCCAACTTAAAAGGTACGTGAAAAAAAAGAGAAAAAAAAAAGCCTGAATTCTTGGAACTCTCGGGTGGGAGAGGAAAGGAGGAAGATCCCAGATCCCCTCCTATACCTAATGTGCTGAGTCTCCAGTGGATCCTGGAATTTTTGGGTGGGCTGGGGCACTAGTCCGAGGGAGTGCCTTGCTGACACAGCTGTGCCAAACTCAAGGCTCTGATCACAGACAGCAGGGAGGCTGCTGGGGGAGAAACCCAGAGAGGGTGAACATACCCTCCATCTTGTGCTGCCCCCCCCCCCACTTCTTTTGAGGTTTTGATTTCAGGGCACTATAAGCTGTGCAGATCAACCACACCCAGGCTTAATCCTATTAATACAGCAGACCAGAAGTCTTCAGAGGGTAGGGAAGCTTCAACACCCCTTCCCCACAAACTGCAGTGAAAAGAGCTGAATTCATTTCTCTAGTTTTTACCACCAGATGAGAAAAATCTGGCCTCAGGTCCCACTAACCTAATTAATCAACAAAACAGAAAAGAAGCCCTCCCAGAGCTGATTAGCATCAAACCCACAGATTAAAAAAAATGATCAGAGAATCAAGATTACAGTCAATTACCAGGGAGAAAGAAGAAAGAAATATGAGTAAACAAAAAAAAAAAGAAAAAAGAAACCACAATCAACAGCTTCTATCCAGAAATTGAACAAAAAGCAAATGGATCGAAAGAAGATAAAGGAACACCAAGAAAAAAACATAGAAACTTCAGTGAAATGGACACAGGCTTTGGAAGAATTTTAAATTTAATTAACTCAAGAACTCAAAATTCAATTAATTCAAGAATTCAAAATTCAATTAACTCAAGAACTCAAAACTCAAATAACTCAAGAACTCAAAAAACAATCAACAGAGGCTTAAAACAATTGGGAAAAGGAAATATATGATCCAAAACAAGAAAATAATGTCTTAAAAGCCCAAATTGACCAACTGAAAAATGAAGCAAAGAAGGTGAAAGATGATCTACAAAGAAAAGCAGACCAGAAGGAGAAGGATGAGCAAAAAGCCAGGGATAAAATTCAATCTTTAAAAATTAGAATTCAACAACTAGAAGCAAATGACTTCACAAGGCAGCAAGAATATATAAAACAAAATGAAAAAAATGAAAAATTTGAGGAAAATATGAAACACCTCATTGACACAACCACAGATCTGGAAAACAGATCTCGAAGAGACAATTTAAGAATCATTGGTCTGCCAGAACATCATGACAAAAGAAAAAGTTTGGACATCATCCTACAGGAAATTATACAAGAGAACTGTCTTGACATTCTCAAACAAGGGGGGAAAGTGGAAATTGAAAGAATCCACAGATTACCTCCTACATTTAATCCACAACTGACAACTTCCAGGAATATTATAGCCAAATTCAGAAACTACTATACCAAGGAAAAAAATATTACAAGCTGCTAAGAAGAAGTCATTCAGATACCAGGGAACCACAGTTAGGATTACACAGGATCTAGCTGCATCTACATTGAAGGACCGGAAGGCATGGAATATAATATTCTGGAAAGTAAGAAAGCTAGGTCTACAACCAAGAATCGACTATCCAGCAAAACTGACTATATTCTTGCAGGGGAAAGTATGAACATTCAACAAAATTGAAGACTTCTAAGAATTCATAAAGAAAAAAACAGACTTAAACAGAGAGTTTGCTGCTCAAACACAGAACTGAAGAGAATCACCATAAAGTAACTAAGAGAGTGGGGGAGGGGTGAAACTCTTTTCTTTAAGGGACCCAATAAGCTCAATTTACTTATATCCCTATAAGAACAAAAGATATTGGTAATCCTTAAAAATTGTTATTATCAACAGGGTAAATAGAAGAAGTATACTTAGAGGGAACAGGGACAAACTGTATATGATGAAATAAAACTAGAGGTAAATAAAAGGAGATAACATTAAGAGAAATAGGAAAACAGACAAAATGGAACAAATTTATATTTCATAAAGAAGCACATAGAGCGAACAGAGAAGACCAATACAATGGAAGGGTAAAGAGGTTGGAGAAAGGAAATACTTAATTCTTAAGTGCATTGAACTTAACTTAAAGAGGGAAGAACAATCAAATCCATTGGGACAGAGAATTGATTTGTGCTCTAGAGAAAAGTAGAAGGGTAACAAAAGGACTGGTGGGGAGGGTAGCAATACTAGGGAGGGAGGGAGGACAGCATAGCTTTAAAGAACAATAAGAGGGGAATAAGAAAGGAGGGGGAGAAAGGAAAGTACAATAAGGGAGGGGATTAGGGGAACTGATTAAAAACAAAACACTGGTATAGAAGGAAATAGTGAAAGAAGAAAGGGTAGGACAAGGAGAGGGAATCAAGATGTCACGGAATACATAGTTGATAATTATAACTCTGAATGTGAATGGAATGAACTTGCCCATAAAACAGAAGCAAATAGCAGAGTGGATTAGAAACCAAAATCCTACCATATATTATCTACAAGAAACACACATGAGACAGGTAGACATACATAGAGTAAAAATAAAAGGCTGGAGCAAACTCTATAGGGCTTCAACTGAGAAAAAAGAAGGCAGGAATTACAATCATGATTTCTGACAAAGCCAAAGTAAAAATAAATCTGGTTAAAAGAGATAGGGGAAAAAAAAAAGAAAAAAAGAGATAGGGAAGGTAATTATATCCTGATAAAAGGCAACATAAGCAATGAAGAAATAGCAGTACTCAACATCATGCAAGAAATGGTATAGCATCTAAATTTCTAAAGGAGAAACTGGCAGAGCTCAAGGAGGGAATCAAAAATAAAACTATACTAGTAGGAGACCTGAACCTTCCTCTATCAGATCTAGATAAATCAAACCAAAAAACAAATAAGAAAGAGATAAGAGAGATAAATGAAATCTTAGATATATGGAGAAAAATAAATAGGGACAAAAAGGAATACACCTTCTTTTTAGCAGCACATGGAACATTCACAAAGATTGACCATGTACTAGGATATAGAAACATGGCAAACAAATGCAAAAAAGCAGAAATAATAAATGCAACCTTATCAGATAATAATACAATAAAAAAGTTATTAGCAAAGATACATGGAGAAGCAAACCAAAAACTAATTGGAAATTAAATAATATGATTCTCCAAAATAAGTTAGTTAAAGAACAAATCATAGAAACAATGATTTCATTGAAGAGAATGACAACAATGAGACTTCTTACCAAAATCTATGAGATGCAGCCAAAGCAGTACTAAGGGGGAAATTTATATCCTTGAGTGCATATATTAACAAATTAGGGAGGGTAGAGGTCAATAAATTGGGCATGCAACTTAAAAAACTAGAAACTGAACAAATTAAAAATCCCCAGATGAAAACTAAATTAGAAATACTAAAAATCAAAGGAGAAATTAATAAAATTGAAAGTAAAAGAACTATTGAATTAATAAATAAGACAAGAAGCTGGTATTTTGAAAAAGCAGATAAATTAGACAAAGTACTGCTCAATCTAATTTTAAAAAGGAAAGAAGAAACCCAAAATTAACAGTATCAAAGATGAAAAGGGGGGGCCTCACCTTTAATGAAGAGGAAATTAAGGCAATAATTAAAAACGATTTTTCCCAATTATATGGCAATAAATATAGCAATCTAGGTGATATGGGTGAATATTTACAAAAATATAAATTGCCTAGATTAACAGCAGAAGAAATAGAATACGTACATAATCCAATATCAGAAAAAGAAATTGAACAAGCCATCAAAGAACTTCCTAAGAAAAAATTGCCAGGGCCTGATGGATTCACAAGTGAATTCTATCAAACATTTAAAGAACAACTAATCCCAATACTATACAAATTATTTGAAAAAATAAGCAAAGAAGGAGTCCCACCAAATTCCATTTATGTCACAAATGTGGTACTGATTCCAAAATCAGGCAGACCCAAAACTGAGAAAGAAAACTACAGACCAATTTCCTTAATGAACATAGATGCAAAAATCTTAAAAATAATACTAGCAAAAAGACTCCAGCAAGTGATCACGAGGGTTATCCATCATAATCAGGTGGGATTTATACCAGGAATGTAAGAATGGTTCAACATTAGGAAAATCATCCACATAATTGACCATATCAACAAGCTAACAAACTGAAATCACATGATCATCTCAATAGATGCTGAAAAAGCCTTTGACAAAATACAACACTCATTCCTATTGAAAACATTAGAAAGTAAAGGAATAGAAGGACCTTTCTAAAAATAATAAACAGTATATATCTAAAACCATCAACAAGAATTATATTCAATGGGGATAAATTAGAAGCCTTCCCAATAAGTTCAGGAGTGAAACAAGGATGCCCATTATCACCTCTATTATTTAACATTGTACTACAAACACTAGCAGTAGCAATTAGAGAAGAAAAAGAAATTGAATGTATTAAAATAGGCAATGAGGAGACCAAGCTATCACTCTTTGCAGATGATATGATGATCTACTTAAAAAATCCTAGAGATTCAACTATAAGGCTAGTGGAAATAATCAACAACTTTAGCAAAGTAGCAGGATACAAAATAAATGCACATAAATCATCAGCATTTCCATATATTTCCAACACATCTCAGCAGCAAGAGGTAGAAAGAGAAACACCATTTAAAATCAACTCAGACAATATAAAATACTTAGGAATGTATTTCCCCAAAAAAATCCACAGGAATTATATGAACACAACCACAAAACACTTTCCAAACAATTAAAACTAGATCCAAACAATTGGAAAAGCATTGATTGCTCATGGGTAGGACAAGCTAACATAATAAAAATGACCATTCTGCCCAAATTAATTTATTTATTTAGTGCCATACCCATAAAGCTACCAAGAAACTTTTTTACTGCATTAGAAAAAACTATAACAAAGTTCATTTGGAAGAACAAAAGATCAAGAATATCAAGGGAAATAATGAAAAAAATGTGAAGGAAGGTGGTCTAGCAGTACCAGATATCAAGCTGTACTATAAAGCAGTGGTCATCAAAACAATATGGTACTGGCTATGAGACAGAAGGGTGGATCAGTGGAATAGATTTGGGGTAAGTGACGTCAGCAAGTCAGTGTATGATAAACCCATAGAGCCCAACTTTTGGGACAAAAATCCACTATTTGAAAAAAACTGCTGAGGAAATTGGAAAACACTATGGGAGAGATTAGGTTTAGATCAACATCTCACACCCTACACTAAGATAAATTCAGAATGGGTGAATGACTTGAATATAAAGGAGGAACTATAAGTAAATTAGGTGAACACAGAATAGTATACTTGTCAGGTCTATGAGAAAGGAAAGAGTTTAAAACTAAGCAAGAGTTAGAAAAAATTATAAAATGTAAAATATATAATTTTGATTATATTAAATTAAAAAGTTTTTGTACAAACAAAAACAATGCAATGAAAATCAGAAGGGAAACAACAAACTGGGAAAAAAACTTTATAACAAAAAACTCAGACAGAGGTCTAATTACTCAAATATACAAGGAGCTAAATCAATTGTATAAAAATCAAGCCATTCCCCAATTGATAAATGGGCAAGGGACATGAATAGGCAATTTTCAGATAAAGAAATCAAAACTATCAATAAGCACATGATAAAGTGTTCTAAATCTCTAATAATTAGAGAAATGCAAACCAAAACAACTCTGAGGTACCACCTCACACCTAGCAGACTGGCTAAAATGATAGCAGGGAAGAGTAATAAATGTTGGAAGGGATGTGGCAAAATTGGGACATTAATGCATTGCTAGTCAAGTTGTGAACTGATCCAACCATTCTGGATGACAATTTGGAACTATGCCCAAAGAGCTCTAAAAGACTGCCTGCCCTTTGATCCAGCCATACCACTGCTGGGTTTGTACCCCCAAAGAGATCATAGGGAAAAAGACTTGTACAAAAATATTTGTAGCCACATTCTTTGTGGCAGCAAAAAACTGGAAAATAAGGGGATGCCCTTCAATTGGGGAATGGCTGAACAAACTGTTGTATCTGTTGGTGATGGAATACTATTGTGCGCAAAGGAATAATAAACTGGAAGAATTCCATGTGAACTGGAATGACCACTTCCAGGAATTGATGCAGAGTGAAAGAAGCAGAGCCAGAACAATATTGTACACAGAGACTGATATACCATGGTAAAATCAAATGTAATGGACTTCTGTGCTAGCAGTAATGCAATGACCCAGGACAATTCTGAGGGATTTATGGAAAAGAACGCTACCCACATTCAGAGGAAGAACTACAGGAGTGGAAACACAGAAGAAAAACAACTGCTTGAACACATGGGTTGATGTGGACATGATTGAGGATGAAGACTCTAAATGACCACACCAATGCAACTATCAATAATATGTAAATAGGTCTTGATCAATGACACATGAAGAAATAGTGGAAATGAGCATTGGCTATGGGGGAAGGTTGGGGTTGGAGGGATGAAGGGGAAAGTAAGAACATGAGTCATGTAACCATGGAAAATTTTTCTAAAAAATAAAATTAGATCTGGGAATCTTTTGAATAGAAGGATTCAAAACAAGTGTTTCTGACCTCAAATTCCATACCTTTTCCATTTTCACAACACTGAATCCTGAATTTGAGGCCTGGCTTTGTCTCTGACTAATTATGTGTCTTCCATAAAATGAATAATTCCCTCTGAAACTCAGTGTTGGAGCTTATAACACCTATCCTACTTACCTATAGTATAAATATTAACTCTTCTTTTTATCATTTAAAGCCCTTTACAATTTAGTTCCAACGTATGTTTCTGGAGGAATTTCATGGCATTCTCTCTCGTATTCTTTATGTTCCAACCAAGATGACCAACTATCCACTTCTACATCCATGCTTATACACAAAGTGTCTCCTATGCCTGGAAAATACTCCCTCTCTCTCTGAACCTCAGTCTTCTTTTCTGTAAAATGAGGCAATAAAGGAATATATATAATTTAATCTCTTAAAAAGTCTCTTCCAGTGCTAAGATTTTATAATCTGGTCAACAACAATCTATTTATCTCACAGGGCTGTAGTGGGTCTTAAATTCAATAATAAGATAACCTCTTGTATACTACAAAGCCCCAGATGCTTCTAAGGGATTATTACATACAGATAGTCCTCAAATTTTGCCACAGTGTGTTCCAGGAATTGCATTTGTAAAGAACATCACTACAAATCAGATTATATTAGATCGATATTATTTTATGAGAGGAAATGTGACATGGAGGATAGAGAGAAGGTCAGGGAGACCTCTGACATATTCTGACTTTGTGACCCTAGGCAAGTTACTTAACCTCTCAAATGCCCCAGTCAATTAAGTCTCTAAGAGTATAAACTTCAGAACTGTTCATCTGCATTGGTGGAAGGAGTTTACTTATATCAGTGAAATTATAGGCCCAGACCTAAAATATATTATATTTACATTATGTTGTGTCATGTCATGTCATGTCATGTCATAGCAATATAACTGAGAGTTCTATTCTGACCAAGCACTTGGAATCAAATCATAAGACCTTAGACACAGACATTTCATCAATATTTGCTTAATAGATTTGTATTTATTATGTCATATATAATATGACATAATAGGAGACACAGAAAAACTATAAATTTTTATAACCATTTAAAATGTTGAATGATGTTCCAAGTATGGAAGCACACTGAATCTCTCCTCTTTTACCCTTTCCCTCATCCTCATGGCCTCTTTTTAGTTTTTCATTACAAATAGTATTAGGACGAAATTCAGTCTAAAGCCTTTCATCCCATCTAAATGAGAGACTTTATCTGTCCGTCAACTCCATAACAACGTTCTACACTGAAAACACTTTACATTTAGGCCACTAAGTGGCACAGTGGACAGAGCAGTAGACCTACAGTAAGGAGGATCTGAGCCCAGATCCAGCTGTGTAACCCCTGAGCAAGTTGCATAACCTCTGTCTGCCTTATTCCCTCATCTATAAGGCAATGATAATAAAAGCAGCTACCTATCAGGGTGGGTAATATTGAGATGATAACTTGTAAATCACCCAGCAAATCTTAAAGCATTATGTAAATGCTAGAACTAGCTATAATTATTTATATCATTTTTATTGAATGCCAAAATAGTTTCTAACACACTTCCTAGACTCATCATTCCTGGTCATTCCTGAGAAGAATCCTCCTAAAAATGATCAGAGCAAGGAAGAAGTCTTGGATTAATTCAAAGAACTGAAATATTCTTGGAGGAAATGTGAAAAAGGGGATGAATGGCTTAAGGAAAATGATTCTTTAGGATGCACTAACTTTTTTTTAATTTTTATTTTGAATGTTTTCCCCTAGTTACATATTTCATGTTCTTTCCCTCCCCCAAACCCTCCTAACCCTCCTTAGCCGATACACAATTCCACTGGGTTTTACATGTATCATTGATCAAGACCTAATTCCATATTATTGATAGCTGGACTAAAGTTATTGTTTAGTGTCTACATCCCCAATAATAACTCCATCATCCCATGTGTTCAAGCAGTTGTTTTTCTTATGTATTTTTCCTCCCACAGTTCTTCCTCTGAATGTGGCTAGTTTTCTTTCTCATAAGTCCCTCAGCCTTGCTCTGGATCCTTACTGCACTGACATTTTAAACTATTATTGATCTGAGATTGATACCTAAACTCTGAACCCTTTCTCAATCTTGACTGTGAAATTTTGTCAACACAGTACTGAAAGTCTATAATAATAATAATATTGATGGATTCAAGTTAATAATACTAGTTAATTATAATGATTATGTTGAGGTAATATATGATGAAAATTCCTGTCCTCAGGTTATGCAAATAATAATAATAGTAATGGCTTACACTTTAATAATATTAGTTATAATAACAATAACAGTTTACAATTTACCCTGTGTCTTCTTTTTACTTATGAGGAAATTGAGTTTCAGAGGGTTAAGGTAGCTAGTTAGCAAGTGGCAAAGACATGATCCAACTTAAACCTTTTGACTAAGTCCAGCCCTTTTTCCAGACATAAAATCAGATTAACACCACTTGGCTGAGCTCTCTGGGAATGGAACATTAAACCTCCTTGCCCTGTACCTAGCCACATGATTTTGACTGGATTCAGTCTTGGAGAGTTGGACCTATGGTGAGAGTTATCTCCTTTTCTTATAATTCTTCGATTTTACTTATACTTAGATTATGGGTCATGCCCATAATGAGCAAGTAGGAGTGAAAAAGAAAGTACTAAATGTATATTATGAATCGGGTCATGGAACTGATAATATAATTCTATGCACAAAAAGGAATGCTAAACAAAAAAAATCATAGTGCACATTAATAGAATGATTAGAACAGGATTTCATAACTTATTACTACTGTCATAATCAGTTAAGAGGCGAATACTTAAACCCCATCACAACATAAAGCAATTTGTAGGTCTTCTAATGAGCCATTTCACATTTTATCTTGGCTCAGAATTAATTCAAAGAGTAAATCAAATAATAAAATGTCCAAGCTAGACTCAATCTTCTTTGCAGTAGCCACTCTCTCCAAAGTAGAAGCTTCCCTTGCCACTAGCTTATTCCTCCTGCTGCATTAATCGGCACCTCCTCTCATCAGTCCTAGTACATTTGAACATCTTGATTTCATTAATTCATGTCCATCTTAAGGTTGTAGCTCAATAACTTACTCAGGAAAGGACCCTAAAAGAGACCACCCAAACCCAAGTTCAGGTTGAGCTAGGCAGTATATATACACAGATTCACATGGAACTCTGGTCAGAAAAAAATGGATAATGATAATATCTGGCTTTTTAGGACATATCTGGAAAAGAAGAGGAAGGAGAGGGGGAGAGAAAGCTTAATTTTGTACATCCACTGAGTCATCGATTTCTTTGGCTTGGCAACTACTTTGAACACTCTTCATTTAGAAGCTAGCCCCCAACTAGAAACATGGAAGGAAAAGAGGCACATGCTCTACACAATCCATAGACAGAACTAGAAAGAACCTTAGAGATCAAGTTCAACTCCTTTGACCAAGGAGAAAAGTGAGGCTTCCACAGGCGAGGTGGCTTGTCTAAGGTGGCAGAGATTAATAGCAAGAAATAGCAAATACTGAATGCAAGGCAAATACAGTGAAGTCCTGATTAATAGGTATAATGAATATCTGAATACCTTAAAGTGGACGCTTGTATTCAGATTTGCACTATTCTAAGTTATAATTATGTAAAGCTTGGTAATTGGTTCCAGCCCAATGGCAATATGCAGTATGAATTCAAATAATGCCATGACCACTTAATGGGATTCAGGATTTATTAGATTTATGATTCATACTAATCAGGACTTAGCTGTACTAGAGAAAAGGGAATAAAGAAAAGGAATGGGGTCTTGGGTTCACAGATTGTCACTCAGTAGTGATCAAGTCACTTCCTAATATGTAGGCTCTCGACGTGACCTGTTGAGTCAGAAATGCTGCTGTTCCTTGTGTCTTCTATGTAGGATTTTGCATTGCAGGACCATAAAGGGGAAAAGAAGAAAGGATGAAACTCTGCCTAAGCCAGGGGAAAGACCTCTAGAACCTATCCATTTCACCAGTTCTGAAGAAACCCTGGCTATTAAAATTTCAATTCAACCCAATCAAAAGGACCTACTATGCGTATTTTATACTCTGCAGGAGGTACAGAAATAGAATATATTGCTTGTCATCAGGAATTTGCACTTTGAGACACTTCCATCCAGTGTCAAAAAGTTTTGGCCTTGAAAAATCTGAGTTCAAGTCTTACTTATGTTATTGTTATTTGGTTGTGTTTTACTCTTTGTGATCCTGTGGGCCCCAAGTATAGCAATATTGTCCTTGGGGTTTTCTTGGCAAAGATATTAGAATGGCTTCTCATTTCCTCCTCAAGTGGATTAAAGCAAAGTTTAAGTGACCTGCCCTAGGTTATGTAGGAAGTGTCTGAGGTCAAATTTGAACCTTGGTCTTCCTGATAAGGATTATAAGATATGTATAAATAAAGGAATGTTAAAGACTAAAAGTCAGAAGGATTATATCCAGTTTTTCTTTTTTTTTTTTTTAGGGAGGATTGGGGAAGATTTATATATATATATATATATAAGAGAAGACATTTGAGTTGGGAATCATTTTGATTACATGAGATCTAAAATCCTTCCAACTATAACATTTTGTGGTTCTTTTCCTTTTTTCATTAGTGTTTTCTCTCTTCTCCCCTCCCCACTACCAGAGTAGCAGATGTATTGAGAACCAAGATAAAAAATATATAAAGGAGCAGTTAGATGGCTCAATGGATAGAGAGCCAGGCCTGAAGATGAGGTCCTAGGTTCAATTCTGGTCTTAGATCCTTCCTAGATGTGTGACCCTGGGCAAGTCACTTTATCTCAGTTGCCTAGCTCTTACTGCTTTTCTGCCTTGGAACCAATACTTGACATTGATTCTAAGACAGAAAATAATGGTTGTTTCTTTTTAATAGATAGAAAGAGAGAAGGAACATAGAACAAGTGTTGGCAAGATGAGTGGGGTCAAGGATAATATGAATGTGTGTGTGTGTGTGTGTGTGTGTGTGTTAGGGAAACAGCATACTATTTAGAACCATGGTATCATAGAGTTGGAAGGTCACATCTCACCTAGTACAACCCTTCAACATTTCCCAAAAGGAATCACCCAACTTTCCTTGAAGACATCTGTAGAAGGAATGCTTTTCATCCCATGCTATTGTTGAACAATTCAGTTTGTCAAGAAATTCTTCCTGATTCTTTATTCAGTATCTTGCACAGTATCTGGCACATAGCCAATAGTTGTATAAATAATTACTTGTTGAATTGAATTGAGTGTAAACTTTCCTATAACTTCCTCTGAACCTGAGCAAGTATAGACATCTGAAGATATTTTCCCCACATATGAAATCCTCTAGTTCAATTCAGTTGAATTAGATGAACATTTACAGCAGCAGAGGATTCCAAAGAAGATGCAAGACAGGAGAAAAAGGTGACTTGTCTGAGGACTGCTCAGTGGGAGGAGAGAAAAGAAAGGAAAAGGCAAGAAGTGACTAGAAGTTGGATTTCTCCTTAAGATCCAAATGTTAAAAAATCAAAGGGAACTGATTATTTGCATTAGGGCTTTGCTAGGTGAGCAAGTACCAAGTCTCAAGAAATGACAGGAAAGACTCCAAAAAAGGTTAGACAGCCATTTGTAGAAAGACCTTTCATGAGAGCTCCTGATATCTGATATAAACACATATGCAAACAACAGGCGTAACAAACAGGAAGTTTATCTTGACGGCTCCCTGTATGAATTAATCACAAGAGGAGAAAGGGAGGGAGGAAGTGAGAGGAAGAGGGCGGGGGGAGAGAGAGAGAGAGAGAGAGAGAGAGAGAGAGAGAGAGAG
>NC_058131.1:413876879-413935306 GCF_016433145.1 Gracilinanus agilis
AAAAGAAAGAGAAATGAAGGAACAAAGAATAAAGGAATGAAGGAATGAAGGAACAAAAAAAAATACCTTACTTCCAATAAGAATGGATCAAGGTCATGGTGATATGTTTTACAATGATCTGAGGACTCTAAGCCAAGTAACAAAGAGAAAATGTCAGATCTTCCTACTAGAGAATATGGTGAAAAAGCTAGAAGAGCTTCCCTATATTCTTCAGGGCATCAAGGATAATGAACTGTTGAGGAATCCTTGAGGAATTGTAGAAGCAGGAGAGGTGTCCCAAAACACATTTCGATTAGTCATTTGCTAGTTGATTGGCATACACTTAAATTCTACTTTTCTGGTAACAAAAAATGCTGTTGTAAATACTTTTCTACATATGAGTTCTTTCAACCTGTATTTGATTTTGGTGAGGTATGTACCTAATGGCAGTATCCTGAGGCAAGGGGTATGCATAGTATAATAATATTTTGGTTATTATCCCAAATTCTTTTGCAGAATGATTAGACCTATACATAACTCCATCCACAATGCATTAATGTGCTTGCTTTCTCTTGATGAGTATAAAGTGGGACCTCAGAATTGTTTTAATTTGCATTTCTCTTAGTTTTGCAACATCTTTTCATGTAGTTTTTAATAACTTTATTGTTATGAAAATCTTTCATATCCTTTGACCATTTATTGACTGGGAAATGGCTTTTGTCCTAATTTTTGTATCAACTCCTTTTATATTGTGGATAAAAAGTCTTTATTAGAGAAATTTTCTATAAAGAATTTTAATTATTAAAAGTTAACTATTTTCCTTTTAATATAATCTGCACTGATTTTACTTATGCAAAGACCTTTTTAATTTTATGTAGCTGAAATTGTCCCTTTTGTTACTTATGATTATTTCTATAGCTTATTTGTTCAAGTACTCATTCACTTTCTAGCCATCCTTATTCTCCTCTAATTAAGTTATGATATGAACTTCTATATTTAGGTTGGCTGTCTAACTGGAGATTTGATGTTCAGTCATTTAATCATATCTAACTCTTTATGACTCCATGAAATATTCCGTATTTGGGTTTTCTTGGCAAAGATACTAGAGTGGTTTTCCATTTCCTTTTCCAGTTGATTAAAGCAAATAGAAGTTAAGTGACTTGCTTGGGATCCCACAGGTATCTGAGTCCAGATTTGAACTCAAGTTTTCCTGACTCCCAGACCCAACACTTTCTCTGATGGAGCCAGCTGGCTGCCTCCCAGGTAAACAGTGATTTATTTAGTGACCTTCTCAAGGTCATACAACTAGTAAGTATCTAAGACTAGATTTGAACGTAGGTCTTTCTGATACTGTCCAGTATTCTATCCACTAAGCCATCTAGCTTCCTCTGATTGAGGATTATCATGGTATAACCTAAGTTTTTCCAGACTGCTTTCCAGTTTTCCCAATAGTTTTTGTTGAATCAGAAATCCTTTTCCCCATGAATGACTTCCTTAGGATTATCTAAAACTGCTACTACTTTCAATTGCTTTTGGGTCTTGAGTAACTAATTTGTTTCACTGATTGACTCTTCTTTTGATGGGTACCAAATAGTTTCAGTGATTACTACTTTGAAGTATTAGTTTGAGATTTGTACTACTAAAATCCTCTTCATGTCTACTTTTTTCATTGTTATCCTTGATATTCTTGACCTGTTGCTCCTCCAGATACATTTTATTTTTATTTTCTCTAACTCTATAAAGTAATCATTTGGTAGTTTGAATAGTATGGTTCAAGCCTATAGATTTATTTTATGAATATTATCATTTTTATTTTATTAGCATGTACTAACCATGAACTACTCATATATCTCTCCAATTACCATTCTTTTATTCCTATAAACAGTGTGTTTTTAAAGTTATTTTCATATCATATTTTTTAACTCTTATCTTCTGTCTTAGAATCAATATTTATATTAGTTCCAATGAAGAATTTCAGTAAGGGCTAGGGAATAGGGGTTAAATGACTTACCCAGGGTCACACAATTGGGAAATGTCTGAGACTAGATTTGAACCCAGGACTTTCTATCTTCAGACCTGGTTCTCAATCTACTTAACCACTTACCCATATCATTTTTGAGTATAGTGAATTCTTGGTAGATGAAATCTCAAATATTTAATACCTTTTGTGGTTGTTTTGAATGGAATTTCCCTATCTCTTTTTTAATGGACTGTGCTGGTGATATATAGAAAAGATGGCTATTTTTTTTTACTTTGTTTTATAGCCTACTATTTTAATGAAGCCATTATTTCAATCATTTTTTTTTTTAAAACACTTACCTTCAATCTTAGAATCAATACCGTGTATTGGTTCTAAGGCAGAAGAATGGTAAAGGCTGGGCAATGGGGGTCAAGTGACTTGCCCAGGGTCACACAGCTAGAAAGCATCTGAAACCAGATTTGAACTCAAGACCTCCCGTCTTTGGGTCTGGCTCTCAATCCACTGAGCTACCCAGCTGATTTTTAGTTAAGTCTTTAGGATTATTAAAGCATACTATATCATCTGCAAAAAACAACAACTTTACCTTTTTGTCCATGACTATTTTCTCAATTGCTTTATTTATTTTATAGTAATAACTGACACTTCTAGAACTATGTTAAATAATTATAGTGACAAATGTTTATTTTAATTTTATTGGAAAGATGTCTAGAATTTCTAAATTATAGATAATAATAGTTCTTGATTTTACATAGATACTATTTATTATATTAAGCGAAAATCTATTTATTACTATGTTTTTAAGTGTTTTTAAAATATAAGTGTGTGTTTTTGGTGGAATATTATTGTGTATTGAGAAATGACGAGCAGGATGCTTTCAGAAAAACTTGGAAAGTCTTGCATGAACCGATTCTAAGTGAAATGAGCAGAACTAAGAAAACATTGTACACAGTAACAGCAATATTGTAAGACAGTCAACTGTGAATTATGTATCTATTCTTAGCAATACAATAATCTAAGACAAATTTTGAAGGATCTATGGATGAAAAGTGCTATCCACCTCCAGAGAAACAATTCTGAGTATAGATCAAAACATACTTTTTCTCAGTTTTGTTATTATTCTTGGGTTTTTTTGGTCTGTGTTTTGTTTTGCAACATGCCTAGTATGAAAATATGTTTCGTATGACTATGCATGTATAATCTATTTCAAATTACTTATCTTCTCAAAGAGGGAAGACAAAAAAGAGGGGAGAAAGAATTTGGAACTCAAAAAATTTAAAAATATATTTTAAAATTTTTATTTACATATACTTGAGGAAAAAAAGAAAAAGTTAAATAAAAAACAAATGTGTTATATTTTGTCAAAAACTTTTTTGAATAGATTGATATAATCATATAATTTTTTTATTTTGTTATTAATGTGGCCTATTACATTTATAGTTCTCATGTTGAAACAACCCAGAATTTCTGGAAGAAATCTAACCTGGTCATAAAGCGTAATCTTTTGAATATATTACTATAACCTTTCCCTAATATATTACTCAACCTTCTGCATCAATATTCATTAGAGGTAGCAGCATGTAGTTTTCTTCCACTGCTTTATTTCTCCCCAGCTTGAGTAACAGGTATATTTATCTCATAGGGTTTTAGCAGGTTACATTCCTTTTCTATTCTTCCAAACCATTTATTGGAATTAATTGTTCATTTTTAAACCCTTACCTTGAAGTCTTAGAATTGCATCTAAGACAGAAGGGCAGTAAGGGTTAGGTAATTTGCATTTAAATGACTTGCCTAGGGTCACACAGCTAAGAAGTGTCTGATGACAGATTTGAATCCAGGTCTCCCTAAACTCAGGTCTGATGTTCAAATCAACTGTTCTACTCAGCCGCCTCAGAAATAATTGTTCTTTGAATATTTGTTCAAAGTTATTTGTAAATCTATATGGACTTGGGGACCTTTTCTCTTTGAAAAATTATTTATATCTTATTTACTTTCTTTTTCTGAGTTTAGGTATTCAAATTTTATATGGACTGGTTAGAACTTGAGTGGAGAAGGAAATGAAAGACTTTCAATTTTTTACCATGCCTTTGGCTGTAAACATTCTAAAGAATACTAGGAATAAAGAATAAGGAAGAACGTGGAAGAGAAAACATTTTTTTGAAAGACACATTAGAAACTAACATTATTAAAATTAAAGAATGAGTGGAAGGACAGTTACGTGCCTCAGTGGATAGAGACAGGCCTAGAGATGAGAGGTACTGGGTTAAAATCTGGCTTCAGACACTTCCTCAGCAAGTCACATAACACCAATTGCCTAGCCTTTATCACTCTTCTCCCTTGGAATGGACACTTAGTATTGATTTTAAAATAGAAGGTAAGGAAAAAGAAGAAATGGGGAGGGTTAGGTATTGGGCTAGAGTCTCACTCTTCACTGAAATGGGAAAGATAAAGATTAAAACAGAAATAAAAGTGAAATAATAATCCTAATAAAGCAATAAAAGTAATCTCCAAAAGTTTTTGACTAGGGACAATAATGGAAAAGAGGGTATATTGGAAGGAGACTAGTATATGTAAGCAACAAAGATAATAGAAGATAAGTACTGTGTGTGTATATATAAAGAACGTATACATGCAAAAGACAACATAGATTTAACAATTATAAACCTGTATGTGAATAATGCATAAAATTCCCCAATAAAAAAACAAAAATAGAGAAATAATTAAGCATACAACCCAACAATTTGCTGCATACACACAAATACAGTTATAACACATTCATATATATATTAACATGAGGAGATAGAATAAATAATTGTTTTAGATTACTAAAATAGTTAAAAGTTGCAAACATTCTCAGAAAAGGAAAAAAAATATTTTTTGATAAACACAAAAGCTAGACAATAAAACTATGTTATGTATATAATGATAGCATGAGGAAAATAGCAATATTAAATTTACATGTATCAAATGGCATAACATTTAAGTTCTTTAAAGAAAATTTAGACATAATGCAAAAAATCATTAATAGTAGGAGTTACAATATTCTTATATCAAAGCTGGATAAATGTAATAGATGGATAAAGAAGAAGAAAAATATAGAACTGAATGAATTGTTGACTAAACTAGATTTCACTGACCTTTGATGAATGGGAATATTAAAGAATACCCACATTCCTGAGCATCACAGTACACATTTACAAAATGTCATCATTTCCTGGGGCATAAGAGAAACATAAAATATTAAAAGTCAGATATAATAAAAGTATCCTAAATAGATTCTAATGCAAAAAAATGGATTAGAAAAATCAGCAAAAGATAGCCCTAAATATAGATTAAGTAACAACTGAATATTGATTATCAATGAATAATAGCATCAACAAAAATTATATTACAGCTAATGATAACATTGAAACAACACACAAACATTTTTGAGATATAACTAAAATAGCCATTAGAAGAACATTTATTTCTCTGAAGCTTACAATAACAAAATAATAAAAAAGAATCAATCAACTGAATATGCAATTTAAGAGACTAAAAAATAAACATATTGGCCACCCTAAAAGAAATAAAAAAGGAAAACTTGAAAATTAAAGAAGAAATAGAGAAACTACAAAATAAAACAATAGAACTCATAAACAAAGTCATAAGCCTTTAAAAAAGAATTTTAAAAATAGATTAATGAGATTACAGAATAGTGCCTAGAGAGTTGACCTTGGAGTCACAAAGAGGAGTTGAAATTCTGCCTTTAACACATTCTGCCTGGGTAAAGAGCTTTAAGTCATTTAGTTTCTTGGTGTTCTCAGGCAACTATCTAAGGCTAAGTTGTAGGACAGCTGTCAATCTGCATTGATGGAAGGAGTTTCCTTACTTAAAGTTTCCTGCACCAATGAAGTCACAAGTTGAAACCATTAAAAAAGGCCAGATCAATAAGCTGTTATCCAAAAATACTACTGAAACAAGAAAAAGAGATTAAAATCAAATTACCAGAATAAAAAAATAAACAAAGTAAATAGGCAATAGAGAAAATGAAAAGAACGGGCAGAAATTGCTGTATATAATTGTATAGCAGAAAATATCAAAATTAAAAAGAAATTAAGGAGTACCTACAAAAATATAAAATACCCAAACTAACAAAACAAGAAATAGAGATTTTAAACAGCTCTGTCTCAGAAAAAGAAATTGAGCAAACTATAAATGAATTGCCAAAGAAAAAAAAACCATGAGCCAGATGGATTTATAAGTGAATTCTATCAGACATTTAAAGAGCAATTAATACCTATGCTATAAAAATTATTCTCAAAAATAGAGACAGACGGCTCTCTATCAAACTCTTTTTATGAGACAAATATGGTCCTTATACCCAAACAAGGGGGAAAGAAAGCAGAGAATAAGAACTACAGAGCAATCTTAATAATGAATATTGAGACAAAATTTTTTGAAATAAAATTCTCACTAGCAGTCTACAGAAATATATCCAAAAAAAAAATGACTCACCATTACCAAATTGGATTCCTACAAGGAATGCAAGGATGGTTCAGCATTAAAAAATAATTAGCAAAATTAATCATATAAATGACAAAGATTAAAATCATATGATCATTTCAATAGATTCTGAAAAGGCCTTTGACAAAACATAGTACTTATGTTAAAACATAAGAAGCAAAGACATGGAAGAACTTTTCTTTCATGTGATCAAAAACATATGCTTAAAACCAAAAGCTATCATTATTTGCAGTGAAGACTTTTAAAAGGACTTTAAAAAAAAGTTTCCTTCTCTCTCCACTATTATTTGACACAGCCTTAGAAATCTTAACTATAGCAATAAAATAAAGGACAAAGCTAAAAATATAAATATTGACAAATAAGAGACAAAAATATTCTATTTGCATAGGTTTTGAACAAGGATACATGTAAAACCCAGTGGAATTTCTCATTGGCTATGGGAGGGAGAGGGAGGAAGGGAGGGAAAGAACATGAATCATGTAACCATGGAAAAATATTCTAAATTAATTAAATAAATTTTAAAATTAAAAAAATCTTATTTGCTGAAGACATGCTAGACTTAGAAAAATCTAGAGAAATAATGAAGAAATTAACTGAGAAAATAGCTTTTGTGAACTAGCAGAATGCATAATAAATCAATGAAAATTATCAGAATTTCTGTGAAGTATTGAGAAAATTAAAATAATCATAAAATTCCATTCAAAATAACTATAAAATGCGCAAAATATCTGGAAGCTAACCTACCAAGGCATGTCCAAGATTTATATAAATACAACTACAAAACATTCTTTACAGACTTAAAAGATAAATTAGAATTATTCATTGCTCATGTCGATATAATAAAAATAATAATACTATCTAAATTAGTTTACAGAATTTGTGTTATATTAATCAAACAGCCAAGGATATACTTTTTGGACTTAGAGAAAATAAAAATTAAATCTGTCTTAAAAAATAAAAGATATAATGTCTCAGGGAAAATGAAAGAAAGTATAAATGAAGGTGTAAAAGCACTGTTGTTGTTCAGTTGTTTTCAACCCTTCATCTTCCCATGCATCATATTGTCCGTGGAATTTTATTGGCAAAGATACTAGCATGGTTTTCCATTTCCTTCTCCAGTGGATTAAAACAAACAGAAATTAAGTAACTTGCCTGGGTCACACAGCTAGTTTCTGAGACTGGATTTGAACTCAGATCTTCCTGTCATCAGGTCTAGCACTCTGTTAACTGAACCACCTAGCTGCCTTCTAGCAGCATCATCACAACACAAAATATTTTAAATCAGTAGCCATCAAAACCATTTGGTACTGAAGGAACAGAAAGGAAAAGAGGGGAGGGAAGGGGAGGGAAAGGGAAAGGGAAAGGGAAAAAATAGGCAGAGAGGAAAGGGAGGGGAAGACAGGAGAGGGAAGGGGAGGAAAAGGGAAAAGGGAAAGGAGGAGGGAGGACATGAACCCAAAATAGCAACAAACAGAAAAATGTTTGATAAACCCAAGAACATAACTTATTTGAAGAAGGATTCCCTTTTTAATAAGAATTGCTAGAAAACTGAAAAGTAGTTTGGTAGCAATTAAATTTAAACTACTATCTTATATATCATAAAATTTCAAAATGAATACATGATCTGAATATGATCATGACATTTTTTAAAACTACAGAGAGATCAGGATCCTTTTATAATTACGACTGAGGGGAGAATTTTTTACCAAACAGGGGATAAAGGAAATAATAAAAGATAAAACATGCCATTTGACAACATAAAATTTTAAAGCTTTCACATGGCAGAGAGATTCAGGACTGCCAAGATGGAACATCATATAGGTTGTCAGATACAGTCTCTGTATCAGATGTTTTTGCTTAATTGTTTTTCTTTGTCACAAGGGAGGATTCAGTCTGGAAACAGAGTTAGAAATGACAGTGATGTTAAGGCAAAAGTCATCAATAAGTAGAAATGTGACCTGAATGTAAAAGATGATACACTAGGGAAAAAAATAAAAGAAAGAGAGATCAAATACCTTTTATAATTATGCCTTAAATAACAAGGGATAAAAGAAATCATAAAAAATTAGGTAATTTTAACTACATAAAACTCGAAAGCTTTTGCATGAATAAAATCAATAGATAGAATTATAAGAGAAACAGTAAAGTAGAAAAATATTTGCATCAGATGTCACTGATAAATGGTTACTATCCAAAATATACAGTGAATTGATACAAAGATGCAATACCAAGAGACATTCTCCAATAAATAGTCAAAAGATACGAATCATTTTCCAAAAAAGAATTGTAAATAATAAATGACCATATGAAAATATGCTCCAAATAACTAAGAAAAATAGAAAAGAAAATTAAAATAACTCTGAGGTTTCACTTCACATCATGCAATTGGCAAAGATGCTACAAGATGGGAACAGCCAATGTTGAAGGACCCAGAGGGGGAAAAAAAAAGATGAACTTTGATGGAGTTGTGAAATTTATCCAACCATTCTGAATTTCATTTTGGAAGTATGCAAGAAAAGTGACTACATTGTCCATCTGTTGACCTAGAAATCCCACTACTAGGCTTATACCCCAAGGAAGACAAAGGCAGAATAGAAGATCGAATATATGCCAAAATATTCATAGACATGCCCTTTGTGATAGCAAAGAACTAAAAATAAGGTTGCTGCCTATCTATTGGAAAATGACTGAAAAGCCTCTGGTATAATAATGCAAAGGAATATGATTATCTACTATAAAAAGATGAATATGATTAATTCAGAGAAGTACAGAAAGATTTGTAAACATTGATGCTAGAGGGTTTAAGTGGAACCAAGAGAACAATGTGCATACCTGGAACAACAATATGAGTAATGAAAAGGATCACCAAGAGGAGTTTTAACTCTCAAGAACGGAAGAAACCAATGCAAGTCCCAGAAAAGAAGCAATGAAATACACCTCCTCCATCACAGCACAGGGATAGGGAACTACAATGAGAATATTATATATATATATATATATATATATATATTGACATAAATGCTACTGAATGTTTTTGCTTATTTGCCTGGAGGCAGGTTAAGGAACTACTGTGACATAAAGAGAAGGACATCAACAAAATGTAGGGAAATGTATTCTTTTACATGACAAGGGCACTAGGGAGTTGCAAATCAAAGTACTATTTGAGGTCCAAGTGGGGAAAGTTATTAATAAACAGATGATCAAAGAAAGCTTCCTGGAGTAGGAAATATTTTAGTAATCCATTAAAAGTTGGCTAAGATTTCTTTCTTTTTAAAAATTTTTTTAAATAAAAACCTTAACTTCTGTCTTAGAATCAATACAGTTCCAAGACAGAAGAACAGGAAGGGCTAGGCAATTGGGGTTAAACGATTTGCCCAACGTCACCCAGCTAGGAAATGTCTGAGGCCAGATTTGAATCTAGGGTCTCCCATCTCTAGGTCTGGCTCCCTATCCACTAGCTGTCCCTACCATTCATTCGCCTTCTTCATCAGCCACACAAGATACTTAGAAGTGAAGTTTGTATAGCAAAATACTACAGTATCCTTCCAGTGAAATTATCCTAATCTACAAATGATAGATGCTGTTATTACTACCATCTGATAGGAGGCTATTGCAGGAGTTTAGGCTGGTATTCACAAGGGACTGCATTAAGGTGATGGTAATGGAAATAGAAGAGACAAAGAGATGTAAGCAAGAATTCCAGTGCCTTGAAGAGCTAGGTTTGGAACAGGATGGTTGGAGGAAGAAAGAGTGGAATTAGCAAGTTTTGGAAATTAACTGGATATGAGGAGCGAGAGATAGGGGAAAATAAAGATGACATTATGAACATGGAAAACAAGGTGAATGATAGTATCACGGACCCAACAAGCAAAGTAGAAATAGATTTAGTGGGAAAGATAAGTTCAGGTGAGTTTTTGAGATACTGATAGGACATCCATGAGGAAATGTCCTCTTGAGCAAGTCTAGAGCTGGAAGAGACATTAGACCAAAAGCATGGATTCATGTAGAAATGGTCATTGAACCATGCAAATGAATGAGATTGCTAAGGGATAAGTTGTAGTGAAAGAATAAAAGAGTGCCCTAAAAAGGTCTCTAAAGAATACCCACATCAAACGATTAAGAAGAGGACAAGAAATCAAGTAAAGACAGCAGAAAAGGTCAAGTTAAAGAAATAAGAGGACAACCTCTCTACAACTGGGAGTATACAAAGGATGCTTTATATGAACCTAAAGAGGACAAGCTTACATCTCAATATTATGATTCAACTTCAAATAACAATTCTTTTATACACCTGTGCAACAGCCTATAGAACATTACACATAAAAGATTAATAGAATAATGACTTGTTCCAGAACCATTTCTATGTAAACATCAGTGAAAAGAAAAGAATAAAATGGCAATTAATTATAATAATAATATCAATCATGGTAATAATTGTTCACATTAAAATAATGCTTTAAGTTTCCAAATCATTTTACATTTATTGTTTCATTTAATCTTCACACTCTGTTGTGAGAGTTACTCTAGCAGTTCCAGATTTTCTACTAAATCATTATGCGACTTAGAGCAGGTCATTCAGGTCACTCTATAAAATCTGAATGAATAAAAAGGAGGGGACTGGCTAGATGATCTTTGGCATTAACCAACAATGGTACAGTTTTTTGATGCTATGTACTCTAATCCCAAAGCCCCTTATAGCTCCGACATTCTATATAGTTCTGTGATCACCAGAGCCTGTTTCAAACACAAGTAGTAAAGGTGCTGTTTCTCCCTGATTTTAATTGTTGATTATAGACACCTCCACCCTTGGACAGAAAATGACTCTTCAGGACTAGAACCTATAGCTGTTGCCTTTCTTCCCTCATAACTCAATTTCCTGCCTTCCCAAAGTACCCAGACTACTCTATCTAGTCTCCCGTAGTGCCATCGCAAAAGACAATTATTCCAATTTGCTATGACCCAGAACAGCCTGAATATCTAATCCAAACATTTCCTAATTCAACACCCATTTTAAGGGTGAGTAGAAAAAAGGGGTAGAAAGAGGTAGGGTGATCACTAGGTGATATTTTAAAGTTAGGCTAAGGTTCCAGTTTAGGAAAGGCTGTGGAAGAACTCGTTCAAATTCTGTTTCTGCTGCCCTAGAGTTTTCTCTGCCTCCATATGCTAAAAAGAAAGAAAACATTTTTTTTTTTTAAGAAAAAGGGGGGGGGGACTTAAATCATTAAAAAAATACAAAAAGTCTGACTTATGTGAAATTTAATTTAATTTATTTTTATACCGGCAGCTGTCGGTTCAAAGAACAACAACAAAGTAGCCCATCTGTGCTTAATTTCATCAATCTACTGTAGATAGTCACGTGACAGCGGACTTGGACTGAGACATAGCACGTGGCCTGCTCACCACGCTCTCAAGCCATGCTTTCCTATAAAGTCAGATGGAGCTGCTTCCTCAAGGCAGGGAGCCAGGCTCAGCCTCAGAGGGGAGGGGTCTTTCTCTGAGGGGTGACGGCTGGTTTTCCAGGACTGAAGCCTTTCAAAAGAGAGACTGAGTTGGTTATTTTCTTCCTGTCACTGGAAATGGGCTAATAGGGGTATCATGAGCAAATGAATAGAAAAATAAGATTGGACAGAGCCTTCAATATAGGAAATTATGGAAATATATTATATATTTTAAATATATGTTGTGCAAATGATACGAACAAAGAATGCTAGCATTGGAGAGGGCCTTAGAATATAGACTACCAAAGATGAAAGGGTCTTAGGATCATCGTATAGAGAATAAAAGATGTCAGTGTCCCTCACAATCAGACAATGTCAGAGCTGAAAAAAAAATTTCTGCTCACTTGGGACAACCTGCTCATTTTACAAAGGAGTAAATCGAGGTCCAGGGAGGTGAAGCAAATTGCTCCACATAGCCTGTTAGTAGTGGTACCCATTTAGAAACCAGTCTCGGGGCCCCATGCTTTTTTTCTATTACATCACACTCTGTCCTCTGATTATTTTCTTCAATTCAATGCCAATGTGTTATCTGCTGTATATGCCAATCCAATTCTCCAGAGACAGAGCCAGCTAATCTTTGCTTGGGGTCCAGACCTCAAAAGGACTCTTGAAATGAGAGCAAGCGTAGTGTCCATCAGGTTCTGCCTTTGGAAATCCCAGGCCAAAGGGACTTTGCTTCAGCCCTTTCCTTACCCCCGACCATGACCAGTAGAGAATCCAAGGTTAGCCAAGGCTTTATTTATCCTCCAATTAGAAGAAATGCAAGGGGGAGAGTCAGAGGGCCTGTAATTAAAATACAGATCAAGAGATTCACATTTTTCAATTTGCCATGTTAAAAAGTGAAAAAAAAATCCAATCAGCTTGTCATCTTCTCATTAAATAACAGATGGTCCAGTGTGAGTCATAGATCCCCGACTGTCAGAAATGTGCAAACTCTTCTCCTTGCTGAGTTTTTTAACTGAGATGATAATAGCGACATTGACTTACAGGATCATAGGATCATCAGATTTCAGAGCCTGAAGGGTACTTAAAGATTACCTAGTCCATCCCCCTCTTTTTTTACAGATGAGGAAACTAAGGCCCAAAGATGGAAAGTGTCTTGATGAAGGTCATACAAGTAGTAAGTAATTTGACTTTAGATCTTCCAGGTTCAATTCCAGTCCTTTTTCCACTAGAATGTGAAAAACAAAAACAAAACCAGTCCTCTGTGGAACCACCTATATTGGAAAAATATATTATGGGAAACCAGGTGCTAGGCAACACTTTCCTATCCTCTGACTTCCCTCTTATATCCACCTCCGAATGAAACATTCCCAGCACCAGATTCAAAAATTCACCAGCCTACCCAACCGACTTTATTAAATAGACTTAATCATGAGTGCTGTCCCTCTCTTTCTGGTGCTAGAAAGAAGGTTGCAATCGGTTTATAAGAGGAATTTATTAAAATAGTGTAGTGTGGTGGAGAAAGTTTTAAACTGGTAATTGGGAGACTTGATTCTACCAATTGACTAGATGGATGACCTTGGGCCACTCACTTCCCCTCTACTGACCTTAGGTTTCCTGTACCCAACTTAGTTAGCTGGACAAAATTATCTCTAAGGATTGTATCCAACTCTGACATCAGAGATATAAGCAAGAATTCCAGGGCCTTGAAGAGCTGGGTTTGGAACAGGATGGTTGAAAGGAGAAAGAGAGAGAGATTCAAAAGCTACTGAGGGATATGCCAACACACACTACTACCGTGCTGTTTCTCTTACTGATCCCAAACATTCAGGATGATATGAATCCCCAGGCCTGGTGGCATGACCCTAGAAATCCATCAAAGTTGGGTGCCATCACATTAGGATCTGGGCAGTGTTGGGGAACAATGGGAGAAGAACATGACAGTAATAGCATCCTGGGGCCTTAAGATTATGAAAGGGGGACAGTTAGTCCAAGCAATGAAGAGTAGAAAGAGGGCAATAAAGTGCAGAAGATTGTAGAAGAAAGGATGCACTCCATCTTCTCTCCCACCATATTATTTCCTTGGAGCAAAACTCCAACCATCTCCATGATTGACTTTGTCTAATTTCCTCTGGTTCAGGAACTCTAAGGTTATATCTTGCTTTTATTTGTGTCAATCTAACTTCAAATCCTTTCTTACCAGGGAGACTAGACTAATACATCAAAGAAATACCAGAGACACAGCATACCAGGATTTTAGCAAGATGTCTGACAAAGGCTTTTAGAATAGCTTACTGGCGTGGCACAATTGAACATAATGGACCTCTCTACTAGCAGGGATGCAATGATCCAGGACAGTTCTGAGGGACTTATGAGAAAGAACACTCATCCAGAGAAAGAACTGTGGGAGTAGAAACAAAGAAGAAAAACAACTGCTTGATCACATGGGTTGTTGGGAATATGATTGGGGATATAGACTCTAAACAATCACCCTAGTGCAAATATCAATAATATGGAAATGGGTCTTGATCAATGACACATGTGGAAAACCCAGTGGAATTGCTCATTGGCTATGGAAAGGGGGTGGGAGGAAGGGAGGGAAAGAACATGAATCATGTAACCATGGAAATTTTTTCTTAATAAAAAATAATTAAAAAAAACTTACCGGAATGATAGAAAGCACTAGGCTTTATAAGGTGGTAGATTAGGTTGATTCTTGACAACTTGAATGATTGCACCCAAAGAGTCAGTGGATAATGTCAAACTGTAGGTAATGGTGGAGAGGTGAACATACCCTATGAGAAATAAACACTTTTATTGATGACTTGAATGAAAGCATGGATTGTATATTTTTCAAATGTATGGCTAACTCAAAGTTAGAAAGAATGGTGAACATATTAGGCAACAATCAGATTTCAAAAGGGTCATTAGAAGCTAGAATAATGGCCTGAACCTAATAAGATAAAATTTGCTAGATCAATATTGGTGATGGATTACTTATTTCGCTGTAAGAAATGATGAACAGGATGATTTCAGAAAGAACTGGAAAGACCTATATGAACTGTTGCAGAGTGAAATGAGCAAAACCAGAACTTTGTACACAGTAACAGTAATACTGTGGAGTGACCAACTGTGAAAGACTTAGCTACTCTCTGCAATACAATAATCCAGGACAATTCTGAAGGACTTATGACAAAGAGAAAGAACTACTGGAGTTGGAATGTAGATCAAAGTATGGTTTTTATTTTGGGAGTTTGGGTTTTATATAACTATTCTCTTAGAAAAATGAATAATATGGAAATACATTTTGTATGATAATACATGTATAACCCAGATCTAATTGCTTGCCTGTCTAGGAAGGGATAGGAAAGGGAAGGAGAGTGACAATTTGGATCATATAACTTCAGAAAACTTATGTGGAAATTTATTGTTACATGTAATTGGCAAATTAAAATATCTGTATAAAATAATTTTTTAAATCAACGATATCAGTACAGAGTAAGAAAGTAATTTTAGTGGTTCATAGCTGAATCAACAGTGTGACCTCACAGAAAAAAAAATGCAAATGCAATATCAGGATGTATGCACAAAACCATAATGCCCAGGAAAATTAAAAAAAAATAGTATCCTGATTGAATGTTATCTAAAGGATTGTTATTAGTTCCAGGGACCGTAATTTAAGAACAATGACAGACCAATCAAAGATGAAGGGCCTGGAAAAAAATGTTCCAGGAGGAACCGTTGAACGAACTGGGAATATTTATTCTAAAAAAGCATTCAATGAGTATTTTTAAAAAACACAACTTTATTTTTACCTTTCACCTTAGAATCCGTACTGTGTATTGGTTCCAAGGCAGAAGAGCAGTAAGGGCTAGGGAATGAGGGTTAAATGATTTGCCTAGCATCACACAGAAAGCATTTGAGGTCAAATTTGAATCCAGGACTTCTTGCCTCCAGGCCTGACTCTCAGTCTCCCAAGCCATCTAGATGCTCCCTCAAATGAGTATTTGTTAAGTGATTATGATGTGTCAGGCACTCTGCTAGGCTCAGGGAATGCAGAAGTAAAAATGAGATCGGGAAATAGACAATCAGCATATACACATAAAAGGAAATACAAAATATAAAGAATAAATACAAGGTAATTGGAGGAGGTGGCACTAAACAGCTGGGAAAATCAATGGGACATATTTGTCAAGTATGTTGTAAATGTAATCCAAAGAGCTTTAAAATAAAAAGGGTGGGAGATTTGGGAAACTTTCTCTATATGTCCCCCACGCTAGATACCATAGAGAGCAGCTATAATAAAAGGAAAGCAATAGCATTTGAAACAAGTAGAGGTTCCTAGCAGACAAAATCCAAGAAAAGGAAACAGTAGTAAAAACTCATGTCCTCAAATATTTAGATACAAATTCCCAAAGTTTAAGAAACAAACAGAGGAGATGGAGATCCAAAGTGAAGAAAGCAAATTTGACCTTATAGGTAGCGCTGAGACTTGGTAGCATGAAACTCTATACACTATATTTCTGTATAGTAATAAGCAAAGTAGAAGATTAGGTAAGAGTATTGTATATAAAGAAAGACTATTTGGGTGAGGATAGCCAAGAACTAGCGGGAAGAAGTCTGGCAGAGGTTATTGAGGGAAACAAAAGTGATTTTTTTACCATCGAGATAATATCCCAGATCACCTTGACAGAAACAGGAAATAGATGAGGTGTTTGGAAAATAGATCATAAGCTTGATTCAGACATGATATAAAGTAGAAATGAAGAGTGACCTCAGTTATCCAGACATCTGCCAAGAGTTTTCTCTCTCCGCAAATAATTTCTAAATTTTTATCCTTCAAAATGTGGGGGAAACAAAAAAAAAAAGGAGATTCTATACAGGATCTGATTTTTACAGAGAGAAATCAGTCATTGGTATGGAAATGATGGAAACCCAAGGATATAGTGGCGATTCCAAACTGACACTTGTGATAGAAGAGAGGAAATTCAGCCATACTGTGACATAGATCCAAGATTTTTGAGAATGCATATTTCAAAGGATTCAGAGGAAAAATAGGTAAGATGTCATGAAGCAAGATGTTTAAAGGGAAGGAAGCCAGCCCAGGAGAGATGGGAAATACCCAAGAATGAAATTCTGAAGATACCAAAAAATATTCCATGAGAAAGAAAAAGAAAATGTCTTAGGATATTATTGTGGTTGCTAACTTGGATTTTTAAAGGAAGAAATGTACAAAAGATGAAAGCAAGAACAGTTAAGCAAGAAAATTAGTCCTATAGAAATGGTGTGAATATATGCATGCATATATGTATATGGATGTTATACAAATATATATAGATACATATAGCTATATAGAGACAAATACAGATATCGATATAGATATAAACATAGATATAGATATAGATGATAACTGACAACATAGAGAAGGCAGAGGTGCTTGATTCTTTTTTGTTGTTGTTTCTGTTTGCTCTGCTAAAGAGCAATTATAATGAAATGACAGAACAAGTTAATTGGGAGTTGATACCCAAAATAAGTTAGGAGACAGTGAGAAAGAATCTGGCTCTTTTGATGAATTCACATCACCTGGTCCAAATGAAATACATCCTTGCATCCTGAAAGAATTGGAAGATATGATGCTAAACCATTCTCAGTGATATATGAAAGATTATGGAAATTAGGAATTGGTTCACAAAATTAGTCAAAGCAAATGCCCCATTTTTTAAAATGGGAGAGGATAAAGCATAAACTACAGACAAATAAGCTTAAATTCATTTCCTGAGGAAAATTTTAGAAAGGATCATTAAAGGGATGATTGGTAATCATCTACTTAGAGAAGCAGTGATTACAAAGAAACAGGAATGTTTCTTCAAGATTATTTCATGTCAGACTTGTCTTACTTATTTTTTTACAGGATTAGTCAATAAGTAAAGATTTATTAAGTGCCTACTATGTGCCAGGCATTGTGTAGGGATTCCAAGAAAGACATAAGCTGGTCACTGATCTCAAGGAGCTCACAATCTAATGGTGGAGAGACAACATATAATAAGAAGCTAAAAGAGCAAAAGGGTAGGGGAGGTTATTTGGTGGGGGCCATGATGAAGTTCTCCATCTGGGGTGGGAAATAATCTGAAGCAAAAACTTCAGAGTTAATTTCATCTTGAAGAATCAGTTTCTTGAGATAGTGAAATCCAGGAGGTCAGTAGAGATGGTAAACAATAAGGTGAATTCTCTGGTTGCCCTCCTCAAACAGAGGGTCTGAGAGGAGACCCCAGGTGTCCACTCCTACTTACTAAATTATAAGATGAAGAGAATGCTGTGGGTGAAATATGCCTATATTCTAGGAAAGCTTTTAAAAGAATATTATTCTTGTGGAGAAAATGGAAGCGTGCACTGGAAGACAATACAATCAAATGGGTTGATTCAAGGAGATTAATGATTCAGTATCAATATATCAAGAGGTCCCCAGATCTTTTCCCTGTGTTGTTTAATATTTTTTAATTCTTTATATAAAGGCAAATATATATCACATGCTGCTCAGATTTGGAGAGGACATAAAGCCAAGAGGGACAGCTAATAACCAGTCAGGATCCTAAAAAGATCATGATAGGTTAGAACTAATAAAATGAAATTCAAAATGGATGAATGCAAAGTTTTATGAAATGAATATTAAAAAATCAGCTTCACAAGAATAAGATGAAGGAGGCATATTTAAACAGTAGTTATTGTGAAAAAGATCTGGGGATTTTAATGAACACCAGTGAGATCTTGGACTGCACTAAAGGATGCTTGGCTTCCAGAAATAGGCAAATGATGCCCTAATGTGCTTCTACTCTCCTTGAACTTACATAGAATATCGTGTCTTGTTCTTAACACCATGAAATGATAAGAACTTTAATAAACAGGAGAGGGTTCAGAAGAATGCAATTAAGATTGTGAAGAATATACAGTTCATATAAGTATCAAGGAAGATTCAATGGTGGGCATAGTATCTGAAGGATGTCACATGAAGAAGGGACTAGATTCACTCTGTTTTGTCCTAGAGGGTGAGGAATGAATGAGTAGAAGTTGTAAAGAAGTCAATTTAGTCTTGATATAATGAAAAACTTTCCAAGAATTAGAGCTATTCATAAAAGGAATGAATTATCTCAAGAGGTGCATATTTGGGAAGAGAGGGTTCCCACTCTTTGGAGGTCTTCAAGCAGAGGCTGGAGAACCTCTTGATAGATATGTTGTAGTAGAAATTCCTTTTTTGTATGAGTTTAGACTAGATGGTCACTGATGTCCCTTCCAGTCCTCAAATGTTATGATTCTAGGAGGTGGTGCTTAAACTGAGTTTTGAAGGAAACAAGGGATTCTTGGTTTGTCTCTTTTTTCCCTTTTAAATTTTCATTGATATCTTGTATCCATACCTTATCTTCATTCCTAAATATATACCTTTCTCCACTCCTACCCAGTGAATGAACCTTCCCTTGCGACAAAGAATAAAAAAGAAATAAAAGGAAAAAGCATTTCAATAAAATTAACACCTCAATCATGTTTGCCAGTACATACAAGTTTCTACTTCCATAATCTTCCATCCATGAAAGGAAAACAGAGAAGCACATTTTCTCAACTGATCTCCAGGATCAAGTTTTCTGATCATTATCTATTACTCAGTATTCAATTTCATTTTTTTTTTTGCTTTTTCCATTTTCATTGTTGCAGTGGTATATATATATAAAATTTCCTTGGTTCTACTTACTTAATTCCGCATCAGTTTATATAAGCCTTCCCATGCTTCTCTGCAATTTTTATGTTCATATTTTCTAATAGCATAGTAAAATTCTATATCTTTCACATAACACAATTTATTTAGCTATTCTCTAGTCAATAGGCAGGTACTTTGTTTCTAGAACTTTGCTACCACAAAGAGTTCTGTTTATGGAGAATTTGGTGTTAGGGGCCTCCCTTTCTGTCTTTTACTTCCTTGAGGCATATATCTAGCATTAGGTCATAGGTGACATTTTAGTCACTTTTAGGCAGGCCTCATGCCAAATTGCTTTTTAGAATGTTTGGACCAATATCCAGCTCTACCTACAGTGTATTGCTATGCCTGTCTTTCCATGTTCCTTCTAAGATGGATGACTATTTCCATCTTTTGTCATTTTTGCCAATTTGCTGAATATAAGGAAAAACTTAAGAATTGTTTGGATTTGCATTTTTCATGTTATTAATGATTTTGTCATTAATAGTTCTTTATTGGAACTTGGGAGTTCTAAAATGGAGGTGAAGAGTGATAGCATTATTTACATAAGGGACACTCTGGACAAAAGCAGAGTCAAACGAGAGAACATCATGTGTAAGAAACACTCATTAGGCCAGTTTGTGTGGTTTGTGGAAAATGTGAAGGAAAGTAATGTGTAATAAGTCTGGAAAGGGAGTCTAAGCCCAGCTTATGAAGAGCTTTAAATTAAAAAAAAGTATTTTATCATACAAGCAATAAGGAGCTTCTTGAACCCTTTGAGCAGGGGAATAACTTAGGCAACAGAACTGTGCATTAGGTATATCACTTGTCATCTCCACAGAGTATAGATACTTGAGGCAAAGAGAGGAAGCTATTGTAATAATTAAGTTGAGAGATTGGAAGGACCTGAACTAGGGTGATTTCCATTTAAGTTGAGAAGGGTATGGATAGAAGAGATGCTGTGTAGGTAGAATTAATACAACATGAGAACTGATTGTTAGATAGTGAAGGGTGGGAAGGAGAACCATGATAGAAACTGAGACCTCAAGGAAAAAATACTTGGAAAGTTATGTAAGAATTTGAAAGACTGTGATGTGGGGAAAGGATTTAATTTTACCTGACCTCAGAGACTAAGACTAGGAGCAATGTGTTTTGGTTTTTGTTGCTGGCTTTTGTCCATCATTTTTTGAAGAGGACCAGTGACACCATGGGTGGATGTCTTGATTTGTGCACCAGTTAGATTTAAGTGAGGCAGAGCTGCACAAAGCTGTCAGCCTCACACCCACTTCCAGAATCATTGAAGCCCAGGGGCAAGACAAAAGTCAAGATAATTAGTGATGTCTCAGGATAGAGTGAATGACCTTGGACTCTTTGATGTCTGACCAAGCTCTTAAGCACTCCACAGTGTTCCACTTCAGATGCCTTCGTGGCCATTGGAACATATTGATTTTACCTTCCTATTCCAATAGGAGAAATCTAAAAAACACTCTTGAGGTAGATATGCCCCTAACTCACTGATGATTTTGTGGCTTACTGGATGCCCTCAACCTGGATTAGACCATCTGCCAAGATGATTTACTGGGATCTTACTGATAGGCATGCTACAGCTTTACTAGGTGGACACTAAAGGTGCATGAGTGGTCCTCATCCTCCTTGAATATCCATACATCCAAGAGGCAGATGCTGAGAAAGAGCAAAATATAAACAAGAGTCTTAAAGTAGAATGGGTTGCATCAAAATATAAGGACTTCTTTTCAAGTGAAAATTGGATGGCCACTTGTCAGGAATGTTGCAGAGGATATTCCTGCTTAAAGAAATTTTAAGTTGATGATACTTGAGGTTCCTCATTTCACAGGGTTTGGCATAACCAAATCACTTAAAATGGAGGTACCCACATGTTGACACTCAGAACTCAGAGAACAACCTGTAAAAGAATCTTGCCCAACAAGAGAGAAGATGCAGCTCTGGCCTGAAGTCCTCTAATAAGAAGAGATTTGCTGAGACGATACATGCCACTTTTGGAGAGCTCTGATGGTTAAGGTACTTATCCTTACATGGAGTCTAAATCTGTTTTTTTTTTCAACCTCCACCTACTAGTTCTGGCCTCTGGGACCAAGCAAAATAAGTCTAATCTCTCTTCCATGTGATAGTCTTTGAAGGTAGCTATCATGTCCACTCCTTGCTAAGTTTTTTCTTCTTTCTACTATTCTTTCCAGTTCCTTCAACCGATTCTCATATGGCAGAAAGTATTGTGGACCTATGCTATCCTTCCTCCAGTTGTCTATATCTTATTAATTTCCTTCCCAAAGTGTGGCACTCAGAAATGAACATATTAAACTATATGAGGCTTGACCATGGCAGAATACAATGGGACTGCCATTGCTGTCTTTCTGAACATTCGGCTGAATATCATATTTTTGGTTGATATTAATGCTCAAACTACTAAAACCCCCAGACCTTTTTCAGAAGAAAAACTAGTTAGCCACACTTCCCCTACAGTATACATGTGGAGTTGAATTTTTTATTTCTTTTATCCCTATTTCATTTCATATTATTAGAAACAGCCCCATGTTCTTAACTATCAAGACCTTGGATCATGATTCTGTTATCCAGTGTATTAGCCGGCTCTCCCACCTTTGAGTCATCTGCAAATCTGATAAGCTTATAATCTTTACATATTAAACAGCACAGGGCTAAGCACAGATCCCCAGAGTACTACTGAAGACCCTAATCTTTGGGTCCAACCATTCAACTAGTTATTATTCTAATAACCATGTTATTTTGTGACTATTCTCCTTGGCAGAGAAGACATTAAAAAAAATAATGGTTGTGCCAGATTCTGTCTTGTCCCTTCTATTATCATAGTCTTCCTGTCCACCAAGAAGATGTAGTACTATGCCTTCCTTGATTTTCTTTTCTTCTATTATTTCATATTTTTTAAGCCTTCCACTGGGGTCTCAGGAAGAAGCTAGAAAACTGCTTGCCAGAGATATTAGAGAAATGATTCTTGCTTTATATAAAGATTAAGCTAGATTAATTCTGAGGTTGCCACAATTCCATAATTGTGTGATATATTATTCTTTACTTATTCTTCTTTTAAAAGGCAAATACCTTGAGAGTAATCAAGAAACCTCAATATAATTTAAGAGACCAAATAGAACTTTTCTTTTGTACTGACAGATCCCAGATCAGCATGAAGTTACTGAACATATGGGTCAAGAATGGATTGTGGGGCAGTTTGATAGCTCAGTAGATACAGTTCTAGGTTTGGAGTCAGAAGATGCATTTTCCTGAGTTCAAATCTGACCTCAGAGACTCTTATCCTGGGCAAGTCACTTCACCCTGTTTATTTTAATTTCCTCATCAAATAAAATGAGCTGGATAAGAAATGACAAATCATTCTATTTTTGACAAGAAAACCCTAATTGGGGTCATGAAGAGTCAGACACAACTGAAAAATAACTGAGCAACAAAAAGAATAAAGTGGACAAATTTTATAGCTTTTAATGCCTACTATTATCTTCTCCTGGCCAAGCTCAGAAGTGCCAGAGTCAACCCCTAGGAAACTTCTATGAGCATTTTTACTTCTTTTAACAGTGTTGCCTCAGTAGTCCTCTGGAAACCTGGAATTGTCCTAGCCTGCATCCAAGTTTCATCAGTAATGACTCCCTGCCCAAATCCAAAATAAGTTTTCTGCTCTTTACTCTGAAATCTAATGCCCAAGACTCTCCTTATTGGATATGGCATCTACTATACCATGCCTTAAATGTCTTTCCAAGGGGAAAAAATGTACACAGGCATACTATTAAATTTAATTTGCATCATTAACATCTCCTTTACTTTTTTTAAGTCAAGATAGCCAATAAAATAATAAATCAAGCCCTAGTTTTTACTGTTTTCCAATTTCTGTGGTTTAAATGCTCACATTCAAAATTTAATGAGAAGTTCTCACAGAGTTGTTTAGCAAGCTCCCACACATTCCTGTCTGCTTCTAAACCAAGCATTGATGCAGGCAGAACCTACATTAATAAACAAATTGCTTTCTTTATTTTTCTTTAAAAATTTTTTCCAATTACATGTAAAAACAATTTTAACATTCTTTTATTTTCCAAATTCTCCCTCTCCCTCTCTTTTTTCCCTTCTCAATAAGAAAGCAGACAATTTGATAAAGATTATACATGTGCAATCATGCAAAACATATTTCCATATTAATCACATTATGAAAGAAAACACAGACCAAAAAAAAAAATAAAAAAAACCCAAATTTTTAAAACAGGTTTAAAAAAAGTATACTTTGATCTACATTCAGATTTTATCAGTTCTTCCTCTGGAGGTAGTATTTTTCATCATAAGTCCTTCAGGTTTATCTTGGATCATTATATTGCTAAGAGTAGCTAAGTCATTCATAGTTGATCATTGTACAATATTGCTGTTACTGTCTACAATATTCTCCTGGTGCTACTCAATTCTCTTTGCATCAGTTCATGTAATTTTTTTCTAGGTTTTTCTCAAAGCATTCTTTTCATCCTTTCTTATAGTTCAACAGTGTTCTGTTGCCATAACTTGTTCAACCGTATGTTGGTATGCAGTGTGAGAAGTTGGTCACTGCCTAGTTTCTGCCTTACTATTTTCCAGTTTTCCCAGCAGTTTTCATCAAATAGTTAATTCCTGACCCCAAATCTGGGATCTTTGAATATGTGAAACATTAGATTCCTATGTGTATTGGGTGCCTAATCTATTCCTCTGATCCACCATTCAATTTCTTAGCTAGCACCAAATTTTTTCATAATTACCGCTTTATAATACAAATTATGGTCTGATACAGTTAAGCCATTTCCCTTCACATTTTTTTTCATTAATTCCCTTAATAGTCTTGACTTTTTTTCTTCCAGATGAATTTTTCTATTATTTTCCTAGTTCTAAAAAATAATTTTTGGTAATTTGACATGGCACTGAATAATTAAATAAATTTAGGTTGAATTACCATTTTATCATATTGACTTACTTATTAGCAATTAATTTTTCCAGTTGTTTAGATCTGACTTCGTTGAGTAAAAAATGCTTCATAATGGTGTTCATATAGTTTTGGGGTTTCTCTTGGCAGGTAAACTCCCAAGTACTTTATATTATCTGAAGTTATTCTTAGTGGAATTTCTCTTTCTATCTCTTGCTGCCAGATTTTGTTGGTAATATATAGAAAAGTTGATAATTTATGTAGGTTTATTTTATATCCTTCAACTTTGCTAAAATTTTGATCATTTAAACTGATTTTTCAATTGATTCTCTAGGATAATCCAAGTATATTACCATATTATATACAAAGAATAATAGTTTTGCCTTCTCATTGCCTACTTTAACTCCTTCAATTTCTTTTCCTTCTCTTATTGCTATAGCCAGCACTTCTAGTACAATATTGAATGATGTGGTAATGATGGACAACCTTGCTTCAACTCTGATTTTATTGGGAAGGCTTCTTAGCTTATCTCTGTTATAGATAATGCTGAGGTTTTAGAAAAATACTATTTATTTTAAGGAAAGCTCCATTTTTTCCTTTGTTCTCTAGTGTTGTTTAATAAGAATGAGTGCTATATTTTGCCAAACGCTTTTTCTGTATTTCTTGAGATAATTATATAATTTTTTGTTGGTTTTGCTATTGAGATGGTCAATTATGCTGATAGTTTTCCCAATATTGAACCAGTCTTGCATTCCTGGGATAAATCCACCTGGTCATAGTGTGTGATCTTTGGGATATATTGCTGTAACCTCCTTGCTAGTATTTTATTTAAATGTTTTGCATCAGCATTCATTATGAAAATTGGTGTATAGTTTTTTCCCTCTCTGTTTTTGCTCTTCTTGGTTTAGGTTATCAGCGCCATATTTGTAAAAAAAAAAAAAAAAAAAAAGGAATTTGTTAGAACTTCTTCTTTGTCCATTTTCCCAAATAATTTATGTAGTATTTGGAATTAATTGTTCTTTAAATGTTCAATAGAATTCACTTGTGAACCTCTCTGCCTGGGGATTTTTTCTTAGGGAGCTCATTGATGGCTTTTTCAATTTCTTTTTCTAAAATAGGGTTAAGTATTCTGTTTATTCTTCTGTTAATCTCATCAATTTATATTTTTGTAGATATCCATCCATTTCACTTAGATTGTTAGATCTATTGGCATATAATTGGGAAAGGTAGTTCCTAATAATTACTTTAATTTCATCTTAATTGGTGAATTCATCTCTTTATTTTTAATGCTGATCATTTTATTTTCTTCTTTTTAAAAAATCAAATTAACCAGTGGTTTATCTATTTCATGGGTGTTTTTTTTTTCATGTAACCAGCTCCTAGCTTTATTTATTGGTTCAATGGTTTTCTTACTTTCAGTTTTATTAATCTCTCCTTTGATTTTCAGAATTTCCAATTTGGCATTTAATTAGGAATTTAAAATTTGTTCTTTTTCTAGTTTTTCTTTAGTTGCATGCCCAATTCATTGATCTGCTCATTCTCTGTTTCATTAATGTAAGTGTTTAAAGATATAAAATTTCCCCTAAGTACTGCTTTGGTTTCATCCCATAAATTTTATTATGTTGTCTCATTGCTGTCATTCTCTTTAATGAAATTATTGATTGCTTCTATGATTTATTCTTTGACACACTCACTCCATAGGTTTTGATTTAGTTTCCAATTAACTTTCTTATCTATATTTCCATAGCCCTTTCCTGAATGTAATTTCTACTGCATTATGATTTGAAAAGGATGCATTTCTGCTTTTCTGCATTTGGTTATGAGGTTTTTATGCCCTAATAAATACATGGTCAATTTTTGTATAAATGCCATGTACTACAGAGAAAAGAGTATTTTCCTTTCTATTTCCATTGAATATTCTCCAGAGGTCTATTGTATCTAACATTTTAAAAATTATTTTCATTGGGGCAGTTAGATTGCTTCAGTAGATATAGAGAGCCAAGCCTTAAAATGGAAAGTCCAGGGTTTAAATCTGTCTTCAGACATTTCCTAGCTGTATGACTCTGGGTAAGTTACTTAACCCCAATTGTCTATCCCTTACCAATCTTCTGCCTTGGAACCAAATAATTAGGATTGATTCTAAGACAGAAGGTAAGGTGGTTTTAAAAATTCTATTCATTTCCTTAACTTCTTTCTTGTTTATTTTTTGGCCAGATTTATCTAGTTTTGAGAGAAGAAAGTCGAGGTCCCCTACCAATATAGTTTTTCTGTCTATTCCTTCTGTAACTCCTTTAAATTTTCCTTTAAGTATTTTGATGCTACACTACTTGGTGGAAATATGTTTACTATTGATGTTACTGTATTGTCTTTGATACCATTTTAGCGAAATGTAATTTCCCTGCTTATGTCTTTTAGCTGGATCTATTTTTTGCTTTTGCTTTGTCTATCATGTCTGTTACCCCTGTTTTTTTTAAACCTCAATTGAAATATAATAGATTCTGCTCTAGCCCTTAACTTTACTCTGTGTATGTCTTCTGCTTCGGATGTGTTTCTTGTAAACAACATATATTGGAAGAGTCTGGTTTTTAATCTATTATGCTATCTGTTCTGTTTTATGAGTAAGTTCATTCCACTCACATTCACAATTATGATGACTATGTATTTTCCTCCTGTTTATGTTTCTTTCTCTCTCCTTTTACCCTGTTCCTTCCCCAAAAAGTTTTATTTAGTTAGTTAATGTTATTTAATTTCTTTTTAATTTTATTTTTAATATATTTTTTATTTTTAATATAAAATATCATTTTATTTATCTTTTTAAAATAATAAATAATAATTTAAAGTTATTTGATTTATATTTTAATGTATTTATTTCTTTAACCACTGACTCCCACAATCTGCCTCTTTTCTATTAGCCACCCTCTTCTCTTCTTCTCCTCTCCTCCTATTTCCCTGGGAAGGTAAGATAAATTTCTATATCCAACTCAGTGTATATGATATTTGCTTCTAGAACCAGGCACTGCACTACCTGCACCCCATATTCCCCTCCACCATAAAAGTTCTTTTGTACTTCTTTTATGAGATAATTTACCCCATTTTACCTCTTCCTTATCCTTTCTTCTAGTGCATCTCTCTCTTTAAATTTTAAAAAAAACCTTACTTCTGTCTTAGAATTGATAACTAAATATCACTTCCAGGGAAGAAGAGTGGTAAAGGCTAGGCAATTTGGGGTTAAGTTACTTGCCTAGAGTCACACAGCTAAGAAGTGTCTGAGACCAGGTTTGAACCCAAGATCTCCATTCTCTAGGCCTGGTTCTAGACATATAACTGCCTATCTTTCTCAGTCCTTCATGTTGAAAAAAAACTCTGGCTTCCAGGTTAAGAAGGCAGCAGAGTAAAAGCAGTGTGCTTAACCTCTCCTAACCTACACAGATAGGACTCCTCAAGAGGGTATAAAAAACCAAATCCAGACGAATGAAGGGACCCCACAACAGGGGGCACTACGTGGGATCAGGGCATTTCCATACTATAAGGAGGTGAAATAGCTCTTACTAAAACGTAAGCTGAGCAACCCCCTCCCTTGCCACACTACCTACAGTGCCAGTGCCAGCGCACAAGAGTTAGAACAAGTTTGGGGCATTCATTAAGTTCTTGGCACCAACCTGGGATCACCAGGGCCTGCTCCTGAGAACAGCAAGTCTTAAGACCCCAAGAGACTAAAGAACTTGGTCTTTGAACACAGACCTTGAGTGCAGGCGTGGACCTTGGGCGTAGGCGTGGACCTTGGCTGGGGACCCAGTGCAGAGGGGTGCAGGACTGTGGAAGCAGTGCCCTGAGACTGTTAAAGGAACCTCAGGGAGAGGAACAAGCAAGGGGACCACCAGGAAGCTTGATGCTGAGAACAGCTAGACTTGAGACACTAGGAGCCTAAAGAGCACAGACCAACACTGGGTGTAAGGATAAAATTGAGAGGGCTGCAAGACACTGTGCCTCAGGTGAAAACTACTCCACAGCTCAATAGGGAGAGCCTGTCTGCCTCACCCAGACTTCTGACTGAGAAAGAAAAATATCATAATAATAATGGCAAGCCATGCACAAGAACCTCTAAAGAGAAAGATCAAGAAGAAATCTCTAACACTTGACAACTTTTTCACAGAAAAAATACAGACAACAGAGCAAACAGCAGAGGAGAACAAACAAGTAATCACATCCAAATCTTCCCCAAAAAATGAAAATTGGTCACAAGCTCTTGAAGAGTTCAAATCTGAGATCATGAGAAAGATGGAAGAGATTTGGCAAGAAAAGTGGGAAATAGCTCAAAAGGAAATTAACAGGTTAAAAGAAAGAAACTCCCAAATGGAGAAAGATGCTCAAAAATCAAATTAAATGATAATTAAACAGCAGGAAACTATGAAAAACAGAATAGACCAAATTGAAAAGGAAAATCAGAAGATTATAACAGAAAACCAGTCTCTAAAGACCAGAATTGGGCAAGTAGAAGCCAATGATCTCTCAAGACAGCAAGAACAAATAAAGCAAAGTCAAAAGACTGATAAAATAGAAGGAAACATGAAATATCTCACTGAGAAAATGACAGGTCAAGAAAACAGGTCTAAAAGAGACAATTTGAGAATTAATGGTCTCCCTGAAAAAGCAGAAATTAATAAAAATTTGGACTCCATACTACAAGAAATTATCCAACAAAACTGCCTTGAAGTTCTACAATAAGAGGGCAATATAGACATTGAAAGGATCCAAACATCACCCTCTACTCTAAACCCTGAAAAGACAACCCCCAGGAATATAATAGCCAAGTTCAAGAGCTTCCAAGTAAAAGAAAAACTTTTACAAGAAGCCAGAAAGAGACAATTCAGATATCAAGGAGCACCAATCAGGATCACACAGGATCTGGCAGTCTCCACACTAAAAGACTGCAAGGCTTGGAATATGATATTCAGAAAGGCAAGAGAACTGGGTCTACAACCAAGGATCACCTATCTATCAAAACTGACTATATACTTCCAGGGGAAAGTATGGGCATTCAACAAGATAGAAGATTTCCATGTATTTTCACAGAAAAGACCAGGACTAAATGGAAAGTTTGATATCCAACTACAAAAACTAAGAGAAACATGAAAAGGTAAATAAGAAATAGAGGGGAAAGAAAGAAAACATATTTGCCTCTTTAGGGGCTTCAATAAGATCAAATTATTTGTATTCCTATGTGGAGAAATGTTATGTGTAATTTTCAAAAACTGTATTCACTATTATAGTAATTAGAAGAATTATTAATAGGGAGATGTTGGAGTACTAAATGATCTAAGATGATACGGGGGGGAAAATGAGGGGGGGGTGGGTGGGCTGTGAATAGTAGATAGCACCAAGAGAAACTTGAATGAATAAGAAAAAATGGAATATTCTCTACCACACAAAGAAGGCATGGGAAGGGGAGGGGATGAATACTATTATAAGAAGGAGAGGAAGAGAGCATTAATAGGTAATATTTAAACCTTACTCTCAGTAGAATTAACCATGAGAGAGAAGAGTAGCTATATCCATTGGGATATAGAATTCTATCTAACCCTACTGAGAAAGTCAGAAGAGATAAACCAAGGGGAGCGGGGGAGTGGGGAGGTCAAAAAAGGGAGGGAAGGAGAGGGAGGAGGGAATTCATTAGGCCTTAAAAAATAAAAACAGGAGAATAATAAGGGACAGGATGGAAAGGGAAGTAAACCAAGGGAAGGGACAAGGGGGACTGGTTTAAAACAAACCACTGGTTTAAAAGGAAATAGTGTAAGAAGAAAAGGTAGAACTAGGAGAGGATAACAAAATGTTGGGAAATACACAACTGATAATTATAACTCTGAATGTGAATGGGATGAACTCTCCCATAAAACAGACGCAAATAGCAGAGTGGATTAGAAACCAAAATCCTACCATATGTTGTCCACAAGAAAGACATATGAGGTGAGTGGACATACACAGGTTTAAGGTCAATGTCTGGAGCAAAAAAAAAAAAAAAATCATTCCATCTTACTGAACTCACATCCATGCCCTCTATCCATGTATATTCTTTCTAACTACCCTAATCATGATAGAGTTCTTAGGAGTTTCAACTATTACCTTCCTGTGTAGGAAAATAAATAATTTAATCATACTGAATCTCTATTTCTCTTTCATGTTTACTTTTTTATGTTTGCCATGAATTCTGTATTTGAATTATATTCAACTCTGGTATTTTCATCAGAAATGTTGGAAAGTCTTCTATTTCATTAAATATCCACTCCTCCCCTTTGCTTCCGAAGGATTATATTCAGTTTTTCTGGGTTGATGATTCTTGATTATAATCCAAGGTCCTTTGCAGTCTGGAATATGATATTCCAAGCTTTCTGTTCCTTTAATGTAGAGTCTACTAAATCTTGTGTTATGCTGGGTTTGGTTCCATGGTATTTCAATTATTTCCTCCTGATAGTTTGCAACATTTTATCCTTGACCTGGGAACTCTGGAATTTGGTCTCAATATTCCTGGGAATTTTGATTTGGGGATCTCTTTAAGGATTTGATCAAAAGATAGCTTATTCTCTGATTCCAGGATATCAGGGCAGTTTTCCTTTATATTTTCTTAAAATATGATGCTGAGGTTCTTTTTTGATCATGGCTTTTAAGTAGTCCAACAATTCTTAAATCATCTCTCCTTGGTTTATTTTCCAGGTCAGTTATTTTTCCAATGAGATATTTCACATTTTCTTCTATTTTTTCAATCTTTTGATTTTGTTTGATCATTTCTTAATATCTCATGGAGTCAGTTAGCTACTACTTATCCAATTCTAATTTTTAAGAAATTATTTCCTTTGGTGAACTTTTGTGTGTTATTTTCCATTTTTTCCCATTTTACTTTTATTTATTTATTTTTGTTTTTTGCTTTTTAAACCCTTAACTTCTGTGTATTGGCTTATAGGTGGAAGAGTGGTAAGGGTGGGCAATGAGGGTCAAGTGACTTGCCCAGAGTCACACAGCTGGGAAGTGTCTGAGGCCAGATTCGAACCTGTCCAGATTAGGACCTCCTGTCTCTAGGCCTGACTCTCACCACTGAGCTACCCAGCTGCCCCCACTAATTCTACTTTTAAAAGAATTTTTCTTTTCAAGGGATTTTTGTGTCTCTGTAACCAAGCCCTGGAAGTACTTGAGACCAAATCATATTTTTCTCTAAGGCTTTACATGTATCTGCTTTGATTTCATTTTCTTCTTCTGAGTTTCTGTCTTGAACTTCCCTGCCAAAATAGTAACTTTTTAATGGTCAAGTTCTTTTTGTGTTGTTGTTATTTGCACATTTTCTCAGATTATTTCTTAACTTTTAATATTATGTTAAAATTGGGCTTTGCTCTGGAGGTAGTGAGGACACTGTCCAAGTTTTAGATTTTTCATCCTGCTGTTTTCAGAGCTAGTTCTAGAGGTCTACAAGTTTTAGTTCTTCCAAGGATCTAAGGGGAGGTGTGGTCACTGCTCTCCTAGTCTGTGCTCTGGATAAGTCATAAGCATTCTTTTCTGCCATGAAACTATGATCAGGATCCCCGCTCCTGCTAATGCTCCTCCTCACTCTGAGTCTATGACCCAGAACTGAATGTGGGCAACAGTCCTGCCAACAGAGGGTTCCTGGTAATTTTCTTCTGACCAGTTGTCCATCACCATATCCAAGGATTCAGTAACTCCCCCACCCCTCAAGGCCTGCTGCTAGCAGCCTTTGTTGGACTGTACTCTACTCTCATCCCAGTAAAATAGAGCTTTCCTGACAACCTTCTAAGTCCTCTTGGGTTAGAATTTTGTTTTGCTCTATCCTTTTGTTGGTTCTGATGCTCCAGAATTTATTTTGAGGTGCTATTTTAATATTTTTGGAGGAGAATTTAGGAGTAATCAGACAATGTTCTACCTTTACAAGGAAGGAAGGAAGGAAGGAAGAAGGAAGGAAGGAAGGAAGGAAGGAAGGAAGGAAGGAAGGAAGGAAGGAAGGAAGGAGAGTAAGATTCAGGAAAACCAATTAATTTATAAGAGGGAAAAATCTAATATTATATGCAGTATAAACAGTGCAATATGGAAAGGAACATGGGACCTAGACACAGGAAGACATGAGTTCTAATCCAACCTCAAATACTTATTAGTTATGTGTCCCTGGGCAAGTCTTATTTTTCTCAATTATAAAATGGGGATAAAAATAGCACCTTTCTTCCAGGGTGGTTGTAATGGTAAAATGAGATCATTGTGAAGTTATGGGAACAGTGTCTGACTCATAGTCAGTGTTATATAAATTCTAATATCTATTATTAATAATATTGATTATTATTATTCATCTTCTTTGGAGCCAAACTTATTCTTTGTAATTCTGTAACATACATTTTCAATTGTTTTTGTGATGGCTGTTCTTTCCATTTAAGTTGCTGTCACAATGTATAGTATTTTCTTGGTTCTATTTAGTTCACTTTGCATCAGTTTATGGAAGTATCTCCAGGCTTATTTATCATATTTGTTGCTTCTTACAACACAGTAATATTTATATATCCTGATTTGTTTAGCCATTCAATCAATGGGCATGTAGGTTATTTCCAGTTCTTCTCTGTCTCTCTGTCTCTCTGTCTCTCTGTCTCTCTCTCTCTCTCTCTCTCTCTCTCTCTCTCTCTGTCTCTCTCTCTCTCTCTGTCTCTCTGTCTCTCTCTCTCTCTCTCTCTCTCTCTCTCTCACACACACACACACACACACACACACACAAAATCCTGCTATGAAAGTATGTGAGTTTAAGGATATAATGAATGTATAAGTTTTATATAGGACCTTCCTTTTTACAAATGACCTCTTTGAGATAGACATTAGCAATGAAATCTCTGGGTCAAAGGGTATGGACAATATAACCACTTGATTTGTATAATTCTAAATTTCTTTCTGCCCTTTTGGGCTCCTCCCTCTGATTGGATGTCTAATTCCAGAACCTTCATTTAAGGAAGGAAGCCATTAAGGCATCTACTTATTACCACCTGGCTACAATCTAGACTTCTTTCTCCATCATGTTTCTACCTTCTTTCACTTCCCAACCCTCAGCTTCCTTTTATGTTGTCTTCCTCCATTAGGATATAAGCTCTTTGAGAGAAGGGAGTGTTTTTCTTTTTTGCTTGTTTTTGTATTCCCAGTGCTTAGCAATGTGCATGGAGCATAGTAAGTGCCTAATAATTGTTGACTGACAGAAAGGTCGTACTTGCTAACAATTTCACCAACAATGCATTAATTAGTGGACTTGCCTTTCAAAAACCCCTTCAACATTGACTACTCCCATCTTTTATTATCTTTGCCAATTTTCTGGGTGTGAGTGAAACTTCCAGGGTTTTTTTTAACTTGAATTTCTCTCATTATTAATGATTTGGCACATTCTTTCATATACTTATTAATAGTTTGTGATTCTTTTAAGAACTGTTTGTTCATATTCTTTGGCCATTTATTTCTCTGGGGAATGGCTTATCAACAGTGTCTTAATTGCTAAATTTGTCTTTTTCTTAGGTCTCAATCTTCTTGACATCCCTGGTGCTTTAAAAACTGATAACTCACCCCTTCTCCTCTTGACTTTCTCTTCCCTGGGCTCTTGCAATACTCTTTCTTTTCTAGTTTTTGTCTGCCTGATTATTCCTTCTCACTTGGTTTTGCAAGATGATTATCTGTGTCCAAGCTTGCATATTACCTAAGACTGTCCTGGGTTCTCTTTTCTCTCTACATACTCATTCAATGATCTCATCAGTTCACATGAGTACAATACAGATAACTTCTAAATCTATAGACCCAGCCCCAATTTCCCCTGAAGCTCCTTCCTGCATCGCCAGATGCATGTTGTATATTTCCACCTAGATCTATAGATACTTCAAACTCAACATATCCAAAACAGAAAGTATCATCTTTTCCCACAAAACTAACTCTCCTCTAAATTTTTCTATTTTTTGTTGAGGACACCACTAATCCTCCAATCACCCAGGTTTGCAGCCTCAGCACCGTCCTCAACTCATTCCTTACTTCTCTCACTCTAATAAGTTCCCAGACTTTGTCAATTTTACTTCCCTAACACCTCTTATATCTCTCTCTGTCTTTCTACTCATGTGGTCTCCCCAATCCTAGTTCAGACTCTCATCACCTGTCACCTAGACTGTTGCAAAAGTCTCTGGATTATTCTCCCGTATTCCAGTTTCTCCCTTCAACAATCCATCCTCCCCAATACTAACTAAATATTTCCCCTGAAACACTGATCTGACCATATCATTTTCTTTTTCTAAAATATTTAGTGTCTCTGTATTGCCTCTAGGATAAAAGGGAACTTCTCAGTTTACCATTTAGAGGCATCTATAATATGATTCCATCTTGCCTTTTCAGATTTTCAGACTTTTCATCAACTGTCTTTTTAGAATCCATTCTTGATTTCCCCAAGGAACTGAAATCAGTCTCAGCAGTCTATAGATTATAGACTTTATTCCTTTCCAATTTTTTAAAATTGGGACATTTTCCCTTTCTTAGTTCTTCAGTTTTTCTCCCATCCTTCACAACTTTTTGAATATCACTGATGGGGGCTCAGCAATCACATCTGCCAATTACTTTAGTACCCAAGGATATATAGTTATCTGGGCCGGGAGTCCTGGATTCATCACAGGCAACCAGGAGCTTTCTCTGCTGCTACTTACTTATCTTGAATATCAACTTCACCTTAGCCCTCTCCCCCTGCATCACTCCCACTACAAAGATCATCTTCCTCCCAGATAAAACAAAATGAAAATTGAGCAGCTCTGACTTCTTTTGTTGCCTCATTCTCCCTAGTGGCCCTTTCCTTTCTTCTGATTCTAATTTTTTAAACCAATATACCTTAAAAAAAACTATTTTGGTCCCTGCCTTTACTTGCCACCAGCGTATTATGAACTTTATCATTCCTGATCCTATTTTTATAAAATTGTGCCATGCTAATTTTTTTCATTCTGCTCTTTCTTCTAACTTTTGGTCATATCTTTTAAAATCTAAGCTGATTGCTAAGTTTTATATATTTATATATATGTATGTATATATATGTATGTATGTATATATATATATGTATGTATGTATGTATGTATGTATAACCAATATATAAAATATTGGTTATTTTAGACAACTTTCCCAAACCTTCTGCCACTTTGCATGGCAGATTCAAGTTCTTTAGGTGCGGAATGAAATTCCTCTTAAACTCTCTAGTTTCTCTTCAAGGCTCCACTCCAGAACCATTTTTCCTGAACCCTTATGTATTTCCTTATCTGTCTATATGTTGCTTTCAAACTTTCAAAAAATGTTTTTCTTTGTATCCTCAGCAGCTAATTTAGTATCTTTAAGATAGGTGTTTAATAAGAGGAGTTTAATTAATCTGATGAGCTTAGACTTGCTTCCTAGTCCCTCAGATAACCATAGAACTTATAGGACCTGTCCGGTGGGTTTCCATTTTCCCAGGAATGAATAGTCATGACAAAACATTTTAGACCCAAACTCTAATGATCAAACTCTAAAAGAAAAACACCAAACTCACCTAAAGGGACAATTAGGGCCATGTACCTCAATACTGCATGTGAAAAGCTCTCTAGAAGAGGTTGTAACAAGCATCTCAAATGTGAAGCAAGACATTCCATTCAATGACAATCTGTTAAAGTGAAACAGGCATTCAGATCAGATTACCAACATCATGGCTTGGCTGCCATAATGTCTGTTATCACAGAGAGGAGAAGCATTGGCTTCTAAAACACTTATCCCAACTTTGTGACAATGACACTTTCCTTTTCCCTGATGTCCAGCTGAATATTTTTAACCTTATGACTCAGAATTAAAAACACATTTTATGGCTTCTGTGGCTTCTTACAACTCACATTCCATAATGTGATAAATCATCTTTTTCTTTTAACCTTTATTTTCTGTCTTAGAATTAATACCAAGAACTATGCCCAAAGTGTTTTAAAAGACTATCTGCCCTTTGATCCAGCCATACCACAGCTGGGTTTATACCCCAAAGAGATAATAAGGAAAAAGACTTGTACAAAAATATTTATAGCCGCTCTCTTTGTGGTGGTCAAAAAATTGGAAAATGAGGGAGTGTTCATTGATTGGGTGAACAAGTTGTGGTATCTGATGGTGATGGAATACTATGTACTGAAAGGAATAATGAACTGGAGGAATTCCATGTGAAATGGAACAACCTCCAGGAATTGATGCAGAGTGAAAGGAGCAGAACTAGGAGAACATTGTACACAGAGACTGATACACTGTGGCACAATCAAACATTAAGGACTTCTCTACTAGCAGCAATGAAGTGATCCAGGACAATTCTGAGGGACTTATGAGAAAGAACACGATCCACATCCAGAGAAAGAACTGTGGGAGTAGAAACACAGAAGAAAAAGAACGGTTTAATCACATAGATTGATGGGGATATGATTAGGGATGTAGACTCTAAGCAATCACCCAAATGCAAATATTAATAATATAGAAATAGATATTGATCAATGACACATGTAAAAACCCAGTGGAATTGCTCGCTGGCTATGGGAGGGGGTTGGGGAAAGGGGAGGGAAAGAACATGAATCTTGTAACCAAGGAAAAATAAGCAAAAAAATCAATACCAAGTATGGGTTCCAAGGCAAAAGAGTGGTTTAGGGCTGGGTTATTGGGGTTAAGCGACTTGCACACAGCTAGGAAGTATCTGAGGTCAGACTTGAACCCAGGGCCTTCTGTTTCCTGGCCTGGTCCTCTATCCACTAAATCACCTACCTGCCCTGAATCATCTTTTTGACAGCTCCCTCCTCCAAGCAGGAGATGTGTCTTTCACACAATGCCAGGGGAAGTGGGGTGGGACTGTAGACACCTATCATATGCCTCTAGAGAAAGCAGAGTGAAAGTCAGATGACCTTTGTTTTAGACCCTATCCAACCACTTAAAAGTCATGTGAGTAGTTTCAAATCCTAACTTTGCAGTTTACTATTTATATGAGCAAGTCACATGATTTGTCTGGAACTCATTTTTCTCATCTACAAAATGAAAAAGTTCAACTCCATTACCTCTAAGGCTCCTCCCAGCAAGGATTCTATTATCAGATATTTATTAAGTGCTTGATATGTGCTGGGCACTGTGCTAAGCACTGAAGATTAGGAAAAAAGACAATCCCTATTCTCAAAGAGCTCCCAATCTAATGGGGGGAAACATGCAAACAACTTTATACAAAAAAGCTATATGGGATAAACAAGACCTAGCAGAAAAAAGGGGCTGGCTTTGGGGAGCATCAGGAAAGTTTTGTAGGAGGAGAGATTTTATTTGGGACTTGAAGAAAGAAATCAGGGAATCCAGGAGGGAGAGATGAGGAAGGAGATGATTCCATGCATGGGAAATAGCCAATAAAAATACTCAGAGTTGGGGTGGAAAGGTTGGAATGGAGTATCTTGTTTAAGAAACAAGGCAGGTCAGGGCAGCAGGGTGGCTCAGTAGGTTGAGTCAGTCCTCAAGACAGGAGGTCATGGGTTCAAGTGTAGCTTCAGATTGTGACTCTGGGGAAGTCTCTGAACCTCAAAAACCTAATCCCTAACCACTCTGCTGCCTTGAAACCAATATACAACATTGATTCTAAGACTGAACAATAAAGGTTTTCAAAAAGAAAAGAAATAACAAGATCCATGTCGCTAGATCAGAGAGTGTGTGGCAGTGGGAGAGTGGGTGTAAGGTGTAAGAAGATGGGAAAGGTAGGGAACCTGGTTAGGAAGGTCTTTGAATGCTAAGCAGGATTTTCTATTTCATCCTGAAGATAATAGGGAGCCGCTAGAGTTTATTGAGTCAGGGGAAAGGGAATGGCATGGTCATATCTGCTATGAAAATGAGCTATTCTTCCAAAGACCCAAGATTTTATCTCTTAAGAGACTCAAGAAACATCTTGAAAGAGACACCAACCAGATAAAGATCCATATGGCTAACAAAGGGATAAAATATTGGGTGCGAGTTCTCTGGATAGGTTAAAGGAATCATGAGATCATGGGACCTTAAAGTCCATCGGGTCCCACCCTCTTATTTTACATTGGAAGAAGCTGAAAGTACCAAGATTGCTAAGGACTTGCCCAAAATATCAATAGTATGGAGACAGGTCTTAATCAATGACACACGTAAAACCCAGTGAAATTGCACGTCAGCTATGGGAGGAGAGGAGGGAAAGAACATGAATCATGGAACCATGGAAAAAATTTTCTTAATTAATCAATAAAATAAAAATAAATAAATAAAAATAAAGGACTTGCCCAAGGTCACATAGCTAGTAAAAGAGTATGAAGAAGGATTTGAACTCAGGTTTCCTGACTCCAAATCCAGTGTGTAATCTACTACCTCAGACTGCCCTAGTGTAAAACTGAAAATGGCAGACACAAAATCTCAAGTACCCAAGGGGTCACCTAGCCCCAGCCCTTCCAGAAGCAGTTTTCCTCTGCACTGATAAGAGGTTGGTTGTTCTTTCTAACTCTTTGTTGATCAAATAACAATCTCTGCTGCTCCACATTTAGCTATTTTCCATCAAAGGATGCGAGTCCCGTGCACCACTGTCTCAGGCAAGTGCTCTCTTCTGCTTAATAATAAATGGTTTCATCCATTATCAGGGTTCTATGCCCCTAAGCTTGGAACATGGGGGCTGCTCAGGGTGCAAGGACTATGCCTTGGGATGTCCACTCACTGCTTTCAAGTGGATGCTCAGCTAAGACCTTTAGCGACTTTAAAAGAGGACAAGGGCCGAAACTCTGATCAGGAGAATGAAGAATAAATAATTCATAAAGAACCACACCATGAATCCTTGCTGGCTCCTTTCCCAGAAGCATCTGACAGCACAGTGCAGTTGTCTTTTTATTTTTGTTTTCTGGAGAGTGTGTGTGTGTGTGTGTGTGTGTGTGTGTGTGTGTGTGTGTGTGTGTGTGTGTTTAAATTAGCTCACAATTTTATCACTAAAAAGGACAGTGTGGTACCATGAAAAGAAAATTGGACTAGGAGGACAGAAACATGGGTTCCAGTCTTGGCTTTGCCATTCATGGGTCACCTTGTGATCTTTCAGAGAAGGATCGAGGATTTGGTCCAAGAAATTGGATTTGATTCCAGATTCTGCTTCTTTCTATAACCTCTGCACTTCAGAGGCAGTAAATGCTGGACCTGGAGTCAGGAAGGCCTGAGTTCAAATTTCGTCTCAGACACTTCCTAGCTATGCAGACCTGGGTAAGTCACTTAACAAAAGGATCTGCCTGCTTCCTGTGCCTTTAAAATGATGATAATAATAGCGTCTACCTCACAGGGTTATTGTGAGAATCGAGGGAGATATTTATAAAATGCTTAGCACAGTGCCTGGCACATAGCCGACATTTAATAATGCTTTTTGCCTTCCTCCCTTCCTTCCTTTCTTTCCTTCTTCCCTCTGAAGTCCAGCTCAAGGACTATGACCTGGGTTCAAATCCCAGCTTTGCTCCTTACTACCTCTATGATGTCAGACAAGTCATTTCACCCCATGAAGCCCCAGCCTCGTTTTCAAAAAGAGTTCATTGGATAAAGTTTATATCTGAGGCCCCTTCTAGCTCAGCTGTTCTGTGGCTCTGTAAGTCTAAAGTTCTTTCCAGCTCTAAAATTCTATATTTTGTAATGCCTATCAGAGATCCTTAATCTTTTTTGTCTTGTGAATCCCTTTGGCAGAATGGTGAGACCTATAGTCTTCTTTTCATAATAATGTCTTGTCGCTTACATCCATTATTGAAGGAAATGCTAAATTTCAGTTAGAGAGATTGGTTAAAAAAAATACACACATATATCCACTTTCAGGGATCCCACAGAAATATGTCCCTGGACCAAATAGGAGTCCATGAACCCCAAGTTCAGAATCCCTATTTTATATCAACTGCAATAGTTAATGAAGTTGAATTTGGAACCACGAAGGATGTGGAAATGGAAGCATCTGGATCTCTTACCCTAAGTCCAGACCCTGGGAAGAGAAGTTCATCTGCTAGCTTGGGTACCAGTGAGGCCAAAGCAAACTGCCTTTGTGACAGTGTCTTGCAAATGAGATGGGGTACAAAAACATCCCCACCAAACGAAGCATCCTAGGCTGATCTCCCAAGCTGCTCGCTGAGGAGAAGAGAGAAAGGCCGCCAACATTCCAAGTAGTACAAACTCATTCCATAAAATCAAATGATTGCAAGTAAAATGAAAAACAAACATGTGTGTTTCTCCTCGTCCCATCTGTGGTGATTTCTTGAAGCAAAAGATCTTCAGTGAGGGAAGAAAAAAAATGCAAGTGGAATTACTCTGCAAATAATATGGAAAATAAGCAATTAGGAGGAAAAATAATAAGGAGAAAATGAACATTAATAAGACAAACACAATACTCCACTGTTGGGGGATTTTTTTCCTTGTTCTGAAAACAAATGGTGACTACATGTCTGGGTTTCTCCGTTCCACAGCTCCAAGCCTAGTTGGGCTAGGGAGGTTGAGGACTTTTGAAGATGAATCTTTAGCTTTTCTGGGCATCAGTGCCTGCTTGGCCACTAGAAATTAGGTTTTGAAGAAAGAGAGCTACAATCAATCAATTATCCTTATACCACTCCACTGTTGTAGTATAACTGAATAGAATCTTAGGATCCAGATTTGAAGCAGGGCAGAATCTTAGAAATCATGTAGTCCAAACTCTTCATTTTACAGATGAAGAAACTGAGGCCCAGGAATTTTAAGTGACTTGCCCAATATCACACAAGTAACTGAGCCTAAACTTGAACCAGGGAGGTTCTCCTCAGTTTAGTCTCTCTCTTGCACCCTAATTTTTGTATCATCTATTGGAAATTTGGGGGCACCCTATCATCATCTCAAACTCAGCAGGTCCAAGACTGAACTAATTGTCTTTTCTCTCAAACCTACCCTTCCTCTTAACTTCTCTGTCTTTGACACAGATACCGCCATTCTCCAATTTCCCAGGCTTACAACCTGTCATCCTCAACTACTCCCTCTGCCTCACCCCACATTTCAAATCAATTGCCAAGTCTAATTGCTTCTCCCTCTACAACATCTTTTTCATCCATCCCCTTCTCGCTATTCATGCCACAAACACATATGTTCCAGCCCTCATCATAGCTCACCTGGATTATTGTGGTAGCTTCTTAATTAGTCTTCCGTGCCTCAAATCTCCTCCCCTCTCTCATCCATCTTCCTCCACTCAGCAGCAGAAACAACATTCCCTAAAGCACAGGTCCAACCACCACACTCTCTGACTCAAATTCAAGTGACTTCCTATTACCTCCAGAATCAAGTATAAACTCCTCTGTTAGACATTTGGGCAGCTGAGTGTCATAGTGGATAAACTGCCTGGCCCTGAAAGACTCATCTTCATAAGTTCAAATCCAACCTCAGACACTTGCTAGCTGTGTGATCCTAGGCAAGTCACTCAGCCCTGTTTGCCTCAGTTTTCTCATCTGTAGAATGAACTGGAGAAGGAAATGACAAACCACTCCAGTATCTTTGCCAAGAAAACCCCAAATGGAGTCACAAAAAGTTGAACACAACTGAAAAACAACTCAACAACATTCGATATTTAAAAACTTCCCAACCTGGCTCCAACCTACATTTCCAGCCTTTCCTACCTTTTACTCCCTTTCATGCATACTTCTGTTCAGTAAAACCAAACTTCCTGCTGTTCCTCACATAAAACACTTTATTTTCTGTTCCTATCTCCATGCATTGACTCTCTCCTTCACATCAGAGCCCAGCCCCTGCTCACCTCCATTTCTTAGAATTCCATTTTCCTGCAGTGTTCAGCTCAGATGCCATCTCCTATGTGAGGCTTATTTTAATTCCCTGATCAGGGGTGCTTCCCTTCCTAAATCAGCCTCTACTTATTTATTTTGTATACATTTTTAAATTCATGTGCACACAGAGAGAGAGAGTGTGTGTGACCTCCTGGATAGAGAGCTAGCCTTAGACCCCAAAGACCTGGGTCCAAGTACAGTCTTCTTCCTCCACCCCTGGGCAAGTCACTTAACCTTTGTGTTCTAAGCAATTCTCTCCAACTATAAATTACTTAGAATGTGTCTGCCTTCCTTGGTAAAGAGGATTTCCTCATCTAAGAGCTTTCTATCCAAACAGATAAGTAAAGAATAGAAAAATGTGTTAGTGAATAAATGAATGAATTAAAAGTTTATATATATGTGTGTGTGTGTGTGTTTATACATATACATATACCCTCATTGTTTTGGAGATTATATATGTAATATAATATATATTTTCATATATATGTAATTTAAAGAATATATATGTTTGAGTATTTATGTTTTACATATATGCATAAATATATAGATATATATCTCCCCCAATAAGAGGAGAAATAAAGATTGTTTTAGTCTTTGTATCCCTAGCACCTAAAACAGAGTCCTTAAAAGATGCTTACTAACTGTTTATCAGGAGGATGGCTAAGTGGATCAGTGGATTGAAAGCCAGGCTTAGAGATGGGAGGTCCTGGGTTCAGATTTGGCCTCAAATACTTCCTAGCTGTGTGACCCTGGGCAAGTCACTTAACCCACATTGCCTAGCTCTTACTGCTCTTCTGCCTTGAAACCAATATAGTAGTGATTCTAAGATGGAAGGTAAAGGTTTTTAAAAAGGTAAAAAAAAATAATGATAAATATTTGTTGGCTGATTACTGATTGATTGTATCCACAAGTATCTTCTTCTCACTTCAGTCAATCCTCACTCAAAGTGATCTTCCTAAAGCAGAAGTCTGACCTGTCACTCCCCTATTCAATAAACTTCAGTGACACCCAAGAACTCCAAGATCAAATATGAAATCCTCTGTTTGGCACTGAGAGCCCTTTATACCCTTCTCCATTCTTCCTTCTCCTCTCATTGCCTCCTTCTATACTCTTTGATTTGGTGGCAATGGCCTCTTTGCTGTTCCTTGAACAATGTATTTCATCTCCTGATTTTAGGCATTTTTCCCAGGCTGCCCCCATGCCCAGAATGTTCTCTTTCCTCATCTTTGCCTTATGACTTCTCTGGCTTTCTTCGAATCTCACAGAAAATCCCACCTACTACAGAATCCCTCTCAATGCTAGTGCTTATTTCTAATTTATCCTGCACATAGCTTGCTTGTCCATAGTTTCCATATTGTTTCCTCCATTAGTCTGTGAGAAAAAGATAGACTTTTAGCTTTCTTTTTTCCCTAGCATTTATATGCCTTGCACATAATACACCTTTAATAAATGTTTACCGACCGACTTCCCAACTGAGTCGCTTCTAGCTACAACTTCCACTACTACTCTTCATGAACTTTACATTCCAGCCTAAATGAACTATTCTGTGTTTCTTCAACATGCCCTGAAGTTTCTTGCCACTTCCTGCCATTCCCTCCATTGAGAACATCCCCTTGGCCCCAGCTCCACTTACCCAATCCTTCTCAGTTTAAAGCTCAGCAGTTCCAATTCCTCCATGAAGTCATCTTCAATCTCCTCAGTGGAAGTCATGTATTCCTCCATTGACATTTCCCAGAATTTTGATCATTTGTCTCAACTGAGTCCAACAAGTATTTATTAAGTTTCAATTACGTGGCAGACACCATGCTGGGGTCTCCAAATACAAAGACAAAAACAAAGTAATTCTTGCCTCCAGGGACTCATGTTTTATCAAAGGATAAAACTGTTGTATAATTTCCTAATTTGCAATAGGAAGGGGATCTGAGACCTCAGTTTCTTTGAATTTGTATTTTTATTATTTTGTTATTGTATTATTATTATTTGATCACTATTTCAACGTAACAGGCTTCTTTTATGATCCTATGTATTTTTGATTTATGCATTTAAAAATGTTTTATGGGGGCATCTAGGTAGCACAGTGGATAGAGTGTGAGGCTTGGAGTCAGGAGGACCCAGGTTCAAATATGACCTGTTTGACTGTGGGCAAGTCACTTTACCTCAATTGCCTAGCCCTTACCACTCATCTGTCTTACAATTAATCCTTTGTATCAGTTCTAAAGCAGAAGGTAAGAGGTTGTTTTTTAAGTAAAATCAGTTAAAATGTTATTTATTATTAAATGCATTTAAAAACCTGAGAAGAGTTCCATAGACTTCCCCAGACTTCCAAAGGGGTTCCCCACACCAAAAAGAACCCCTGGTTTAGAGCATCTCTGTGGACCTTTTCAGCTCTCTAACTCACTACTGGTAGTAGACAAACAAGAGGCTTTGTGGAAAGCCTGACTCCTCTACATTCAAGGGTGACCGCCTTTTGTGGTAGAAAATGCATTCAACTTGGAGTCGGAATCAAAGAACCTGAGGTTGAACCCTGGCTCTGCTCCTCACTAGCTACGTTATTTGGTCAAATCATCTTCCCTCTGGACTTCAGCTTCTCAAGTACAAAATGAAGGGATGAGAAGTTCCTTCCAGAGCTACCATTCCTTGGTAGGGCATCAGACTCTTCTTCCTCAGGTTTGGTTATCCGTTAAAAGCCCCAGTGGTTGGAATCTTCCTGATTATTTCCACACAGATATTCCATTCATCTCATAGGTAGCAGATTCCTCAAGCACACACGCTGCCCCCGAGGGTCTGGGTTAAGGAGTCCTCCTCCATGAAGAACCAAAGGGCATGGCTCCTACACGAGCACCAGCATCCATACAGCAAGTAACAGATGGTCTACTCACCTTCCTACTCTGAAAGCAAAAACATCCTAGGGTCATGGCCTCATTCTTCTCCACTTATGCATAATTAGAAACTTGTGCAAACAAAAGAGAAACTCTGGCTCCTTTTTAGCAAGGCTTCTAAGGCAACAGCCAAAAGGAAGAGGAGCTGAGAGGGAACAGGGCTGCTCCCAGACCTACCTGGGTCAGAGATCAGGCTGAAGTCTGAGCCAGGAGAGATTCCTGGCTTTCATTCATTCATTCAAATAATCATTTATTAAGCATCTACTATGTGCCAGACATTGTGCTAAGTGCTAGAGATATGAAAAGAGGCAAAAGACAGTCCCTGCCCTCAAGGAGCTTGCAATCTAATAAGAGAGACATGTGCAAACAAATATAATCAAAGCAAGCTATATAGAGGAGAAACAGGAAATAATCTAAAGAAAGAAGCATTGTAATTAATAGGGGTGAGGGAAAGCTCCTTGTAGAAGAGAGGATTTTAGTTGGGATTTATCAGAAGCCAGGGAGGTCGATAGTTGGAACAGAGAAGGGAGAGTGTTCCAGGCATGGGGGATAGCTAGAGATAATTCCTGGAGCTAAGAAATGGGTTGTCTTATTCGAGGAATAACCAGGAGGTCAGTATTACTGGTGGGGAGTAAAATGTGAGAAGATTGGAAATATGGAAGGAGGCTAAGCCCATTTTGATAGCTATGTAACCTCAGGCAAGCCATTCAACCTTTTTCAGACTCAACTTTCTCATCTGTAAAATGGGGATAATAATAGTATCTACTTCACAGGGATGTTGCGAGGACATAATGAAATAGCATATCAAATTGCTTTACAAATCTTAAATATAGTGCTATAGAAATACTTGCTATTATTATCCACTTCCCACCATTTGAAGCACAGGGCAATTAACAGCTCCTGAAACAGGTGCCAAGCAAGGCACTGTGTTCAGATAAATGGTAGATGGGCTGGCCAATTTGAACCAACATTCAACATGTCTATTCCCAATCTTTAAATTATCCCTTAAACTGCTGGAGTCCAATGGATGCACATCTTTCACATCTGTGTATTTACAGTTTTATTTTGTGGTTTAGGTTTTGTATGAGTGTGCTCTTACTAAAATGACCAATAAGGAAGTGTATTTTGCATGACAATACATGTATAGCCCAGATCAAATTACTTATCATCTCTGAGAGGGGGGAGGGAAGGAAAGAGAGGAAGAGTTTGGATCTTATAATTTTGAAAAAAATATACTGAAAATTGTAATTACATGTAACTGGGAAAATAACATGTCCTTGAGTTAAAATAGAATAAAATAAATTGTCCTTTACCTCAAATAGAGCAACATTTCATTGATTCAGAGGTTGTTTATAAGCATCCTTATCTGATAATCTTTAACCACACAAGTCCAAGAATTCAGAAAAAAATCAAATAAGGCTTTTGAACAGACAAAACAGATATGACAAGATCTACGTACTCGATGTACAAGATTCATGTGTTTTTTGGGTGTATGGGGTGTTCAGAAAAGACTAGTATCTCTGGTGTGAGGGCTTGCTCAGCCCATTTCAAGACTGCTTTCTTCCTTGGGTTGTCCATTGGTCACCTAGTTCTTACTTGTGGCTCCAAGAAGCTTTGGCATTCACAGTGGCCACATCCTGGTAAATAGTCTTGGCAGACAGACTAAACCAGGTTGAGGGTAAGCCCGGGCATATAAAGGCTTCCCCCCACAGAATGGGCAGATGAGAACAATTTGTTCCAATGGCCATGAAGTGAAAGCAGGTACTGTGGGGCTCTTAGAGCTTGGTTAGAGATCAGGGAAACTAAGGTCATCTACTACACCCCAGGTCATCACCAGTAATCCTAACTTTTGTCCCTGGATTTGGATGACTCTGGGAAAGAGAGAAAGGCTGACAATTTTGTGTGACTCTGCCTCACTTAAATACACTATATGCTAGAGTCAAAAGATATCATCTATGATGTCATTTTGGTCCTCTTTGAGTACAAAGGGCAACAACAAATTTAATGGATAGGAAAGTCCTTCAAGCCCTCAGACTGAGCCTACTGGTCTTTAGTTTGCACACAGTGTGAATGAATTTGAGTATTGGAGGCCCACAAGAGAAATAATTAGAAAGGCAAGAAGGATTACTAAAGACAGCTTACTAAGAGCACCAAGAAATGGCAAGTGACAATGTGACACTGAAGTAGTGATAGGAAAAGAAAATAAAAAAACATAAAAAACAAAAGCAAGGATTAACAAAACTCAGGAGTCTGGGACCATTTCCCACTAAGCCAAGAAATTTCACACCTGCTCAGTATCTCAGGCACTTGAGAGCATTACTGTGTTTGAGGCAACGATTGAAACATTCAAGATAAATCAATAGCAACCTTAAAGAGAAGGTTGTAGTATTGAGGGCATTGCAAAAGGCTTCTTTGCAGAAGGTGGGCTTTTAGCCAAGTCTTGAAAGAAGCCAGAGGGGCATAGATGAGGAGGGAGAGATTTCCAGACATGAAGAGAAAATGCCCAGAGATGAGGGATGAAGTACTCATGCAAGGAACAAAAAACAGCCCAGTGTCACTGGATTGTAGAGAAAGGGAAAGGGGAAAGGACTAAGACTTTATATAACCTCTATCATATGCCAAACTCTCTATAGGGAAGGGAGTAAAATCTGAGAAGAATGAAAGAGCAAGAAGATCCAGAATATTGTATAATTATATTATAGAATATTATCATATTGTAATTATTATATCATATAGGATATTATTTTATTATTATAATATTATAGAATATAGAAAATGCTAGAATTTTATATCAGATCCTAGAGATAATATGGAGCCACTGGAGTTTATTGAATGGGGAACAGGGATGGCATGGTCAGACCTGCAGAAGACCACTTTAGCATGAGTGGAAGATATGCACGGAGTGAGAAGAAACTGGAGGCAGGGAGAACCCGACAATGGGCTATTTCAAAAGTCGAGGCATTAGGTGATAAGGACTTAGAGTAAGTGGGGTGGCAGTGTCAGAAGACAGAAGGGGGTATATACAGGAGATGTTTTTTGTTTGTTTGTTTTAAACCCTTAACTTCTGTGTATTGGCTTCTAGGTGGAAGAGTGGTAAGGGTGGGCAATGGGGGTCAAGTGACTTGCCCAGGGTCACACAGCTAGGAAGTGTCTGAGGCTGGTTTTGAACCTAGGACCTCCTAGGGCTGACTCTCAATCCACTAAGCTAACCAGCTGCCCCTAAAGGAGATGTTTTGAAGGTGGAATGGTAAACAGGGCTTGCTGGCTGATTGGATATGAAGATGAGAGAGAGTGAGAAGTTGACAATAGCACTTGGGGGTGAGCCCAGAATGGATGATGTCTAGGTTTTGAACCTGGAAGGACAGTGATATTCTTGACAGTAATAGGAAAGTTAGGAAGAGAGATGGATTTGAAGGAAAAGATAATGCCTCCAGTTTTGGAAATGTTGAATTTGATATGTCTATGGGACATCCAAAATGAGCTGTCCAATAGTTAGTTGAAGATGTTTGACTGGAGATCAAGAGAGAAGTTAGGACTGAATAAATAAATTTTAGCCCCATTTACATAGAAGAGAATTTTAAAAATTAAAAATTTTTAAAATGTAATTACTAAGTAAAATAATATAGAGGGAGAAGAGAAGAGAACCTAGGAGAGCATCCTGAGCAAGACAGCTAAGGAGAATGAGAAGTGATCAGATGGGCAGGAAGAGAAGTAGTAACATGAAAACCTGGAGGGAAGAGATTATCAAGGAGAAGAATGCGATTGACACTGTCAAAGACTTCAAAGAAAAAGTATAAGGATTGAGAAAAGCCCATTAGAGTTGTCAGTTAAGAGATCATTAGTAATTTATTCTTCTCTGTTCCCAGATAGGTGGTTTTTTCTTTTTCCTGACAACTGGTTTTATTATAGCTGAAAAAAGATCCACTACAGTCTTCCTTGGATTAGATTGTAGGTGGGCTGCCGGGTGCCAAATTTATAGGAAGACATGGTCAAGGGTTGAACAAGATAGGCAGAAACAGAGGGCCTGTAGTCTCTATCACTGAAAGGATCTCTCAGACAGATGAAAGATCACAGATCCATTTGAGTCTCTTGAGAATCCTCTATTTTAGAAGGTTAGGACAAGTAACATCTCTTGCAAAAAAAATTGCCATACTAAATATTGGAAATTTTAAAAGTTTTGCTGCTCTGTGTTGTGGCAGAATGACTACCAATGAAGTCCAGAAGCCCTATTTTTAAGTCCCTGTTTGGCTACTAATGACTCCAGAATTTCTTGGTCTATGTAATCAAAAATTATAGTAGTTACTCAGCTCACGAGGGCTTTGTGAAGAAAATATTTTAACTAACTTTAAAGTACTCTATGCTAGAGTTATTATTGCATAATATTCTCTACTAGTAATTTAAATTACAGACTCTGGGACAGTAATAAAATGTCAGTCAGGGGCTAAATTTTGGATACATCCATTGTGCCTAGCACAGAGTTCTGCATAGTATCACAAATGCTCAATAAAAGTTTGCTTAATGCTATTGAATCCTCTCATTTCATATTCCATTTCCCATCTGTGGGCCATGGCACAAGCGGTCCCCCATGCCTACTCCATCCTCATCTTTGCCTCTTAGAATCCCTTGTTTTTTTCCAAAACAGCTCAGATACTACTTTCTACATGAGACTATTCCAAATTTCCCCACCTTTAATGCCTCTTGCCTCTTAAAATACATATATATATATGTATATATGTATATATGTGTATATATTTGAATATATTTATAGCTGCCTATGTGATCTCCTCCAGGAGACTGTAAGCTCCTTGAGGGCAAGGACTGTTTCTTTTCTGTCTGCCCCACAGTATTTTTCACCTAATAGGTGCCTGATAAACTCTTGCTGATAGATTGAATGAATTCCAAGTCTTGTGAATCCATCTCAGTTCTTTCCATTATTTCAGGAAGTATAAAGGAATCTATCCTCCTAAAAGAATTAAAGTTTTTGTGAAGATGCTTTTCAAATCTGCCATGGTTCATTTTACTAGTCCAAAAGTGCACATTAAGGCTGGTATCACATATGTGTTAATTGCCTTACGTGTTTCTTCCCATTGGACTTTTTATTATTATTTTGAAGATTATCATTACAGTGATCAGATAGTATGATTCATAGAAAGCCATTCTCATAGCCAAAAAATCTGTGTTCGAATTCTGCTTCTATCATGCACTGTGTGACCTTAACCAAGTCAGTCAATCATTAAATTGTAAGAAACACTTACTAAGTGCCAGGCAGCCTAAAATGTCATTGCCTCCAGGCCATTCTATGAATTGCAGGGCAGATGCTGATCTCCTACTCCATTTTAAAATGTATGTAGTTTGTTTTTTTTTAACCCTTACCTTCCATCTTAGAATCAATACTGTGTATTGGTTCCAAGGCAGAAGAATGGTAAGAGCTAGGCAATGGGGGTTAAGTGACTTGCCCAGGGTAACACAGCTAGGAAGTGTCTGAGGCTAGATTTGAACCTAGGACCTCCCATCTCTAGGCCTGGTTCATAATTTACCAGGCCACCCAGCTTCTCCCAAATTTATTTATTTACTTACTTGTTTGTTGATTGATTGATTTTAGCGCACGTTTCTTTATATCTCCTGGGATGGAAAGGTAGCAGTAAGTCATGCATCCTATCAGACTACTGATCAACAAAGAAGTTTTGCCCTGCTCCATTTCTGACCTTGGCTGTTTTGCCTAGGCAGCCTAGTCCCCTTCCCCTCACTCCTCCCCTTCCTTAAGACTCACCATATTGGTGTCAAACTTAATAAAGACCCCTTTAACACTACTGTAGCTCAGACTGCTCAAGCTCAACAACCCACCAAGCCTCGACCTCCAGGTAACAGAGATTATATCACACCTACTCACTCCTTTCTAACTTTTTTTTTAAAGACAATGGGGGTTTAGTGACTTGTCCAGGGTCACACAACTAGGAAGTGTTTTGAACCTAGGACCTCCCAACTCTAGGCCTGGTTCTCAATCTACTGAGCTGCCCCCTCCAATTTTTTTAAACCATCAGTTTTATAGAAAGTTTGCTCATGTGTATCACTTCATAAAATCAATGAATCTAGAGTTAGAAGGAATCTTAAAGCTCCAGAACATAAGTTGTCAGAGCTGTAATAGAGTTTAGAATCATAGTACCAGAAAAGTACGAAGATGGATCAAAGATCAATAGAATATTTAGGACTGAAAAAGAGCTTCGTTGTTCAGCCATATCTTTGTATGATCCCATTTGGGGTTTTCTTTGCAATGATACTGAAGTAGTTTGCTATTTCCTTCTCCAGTTCATTTTACAGATGAGGAAACTGAGGCAAACAGAATTAAACGATTTGTTCAGGGTCACCTAACTAGCAAGTGTCTGAGGCCATATTTAAATTCAGGAAGATGAGTCTTCTTAACTTCAGACCCAGTACTCTCTCTACTGTGCTACCAAGCTGCCCTGAAAGAGAATTTAAGATCATCTTTTCAACCTTGCTCATTTTACAAAGGGGGATACTGAGGTCTAGGGAGTGATGATGAAGATCATTCATTGAGTCAAGAACAAGAATGAGAATTCACAATTCAGACAGTGGTTTCCCATATCATTGACTTAGAGCTGGAAGGAATGTCAGAGGCCATCCAGTTCAACCCTTACCCAAAGCATAAATCCCATTATAACTCTCTCAATAATGTCAGAAAGACTGTGTTTCTTGCAAATAGACCCAGGGAAAATTGAAGCATTGAAGTCATTTTCTAAATGTAAAATATGAATGTCATTAAAGCTATCTATGAACTCCTTCTCCATTCCCCCTCAAGAAAAAGAAAAGATTTTGCCCTTGTTATATGCCAATATCCACCATTATTGTGCTGGCTAATGTCACCTGTTGAGAATAGTATCAGAGGTGCACAGAATCATAAGATTTTCAGAGTGGATCAAACTTTAAGGATCATCTAATCCACTTGTCCCTTCATTTTACTGAGACCCACAAAGGCTAAGTGACCCATCCAAAATTATGGAGGTAATAAGTAACAGAGCCTAAGCTAGAATCTGGGGACTCCAATTCTAAATAAGCACTTTTCTCACAAACTCTTTGAAGATTAAATAATACAAATATGTTTTCCCTCATTTTAAAGATAAGAAAATTAAAGCTCCAGAAATGAAGCATTTTGCCCAAGCTCATGTAATTAGTAAGTGCTCATTCTACTTCACTACTGAGTGGGAATGATAAGTTTGCTTAGGGTGCCGCTCTATTAGGGCGAAGAAAAAAACTATTAACTTCCATTAATATGAAAGGGAGCATAAGACACAAAAGTAAGAAGCCATCATATAAATCAAAGACCATCTAAAGAGAGCTATACCACATTTGCCTAGGACAAAGGTAACCGGGGAATGGATCTGTGGGTTAAAGTCCAAAAGTCAGGATCAAGATCCAGAGTATAATGAAGAATAGTGGTAATTCTCTACTCTGAAAAAAAAATTTTTTTTAAGTATTTGTTGTTGGAAAAAAAAAGAGACAAAGACACCGGAGACAAAGAATACTGTCAGGGAGAAAAGAGTCAGACATGCTCCAGTGATAAGCTTCCCACCTCCTCCTTCTTACCTGCCATTTCCACAAGTTAGTAAGCATGGAGCACGAACTGTGTATGCAACAACACTTGAAGGATACAGAGGGAAGAAGCTGATCCCTCCTGGGAAGTGACTTCCCTCCATTTAATTTGTTCCTCCTTGAAATAGCAAAATGATAACTCTTTCATTAAAAGAGCTATCCCCAAATTCAACCAGTTGTCAGCTCTTGGCCATTCCTTTGCTTATCCAGTTCTGATAACTCAGTTTCTTTCTCTGTAAAATGAGAGAAGTTGACAAGAAGATTCCTTGGGTCTCTTCCAACTCAGTGCCTAGATTTACTACCAATGTATTATAAGTGTATAATAGTAAATATACTGCTACACCTGCAAGCAATGGAATATTGGGTTCAGATTTTACATTTAAAGTTTACAACTGTATGACCTAGAATACAGTTAGTGTTGGAAAAGTCACTTAACTTCCCTCTGCCTCAGTTTCCATATCTGTAAAATAGAAGTAACAAAAATATTTATTATGAATAAACAAATATGTTGTGAAGAGACTGTTTTATAAGCTTAAAATGATACCCCAAAAATGGAGTTATAATAATTAGATAGAGATAGTATGGTACAATAGGAAGAATGCTGAATTTGTAGTCAGAGGACCTAGATCTGAATCCTCACCCAGCCACTTGTGAAGATGGGATTGGCTCTCCCCTTGCCTACTTTTAAATTTAATCAACCAAAGTGAAGATAGCCCTACTTAACCATAAGTAGGGGAGGTTCACAAACCACTTACTAAAATGGTTTACACCTCCAGAAGTGACTGATTGCCCCCTGGGAAGTGCTAAGCAAATTAAAAGACTGCATTTGGTCCCTGTAAAGTGGAGGAAGGAACAGGAAGGGAGTTGGAAAAAGGATTATAAAAGCCCTGAACTTACTGTCCAAAGAGGAGAGCTCCAACTTGGGACTTTGGCTTGAACTGGGATTCTGACTCTTGGACTGCTTCTGGTAAGACTGCTCTTGCATCTTCTCCTAGTGAGTGAAAAAAGTTGACACTCCTTTCCTGGCTTCTGGAGACATTAGCACCCTCTTGGAGGAGGCCACGTGGGTGAAACCCTAGCTTAATTCACCACTGGGCCCTCTGTCTGGAGTTCCTGGAACCCTGCCAGAGTGGAGCCAGGCACCAGAACAAATATTTAGTGTGTTAGGTTAGATATTTTCTCTACCTCCTTTTACATTTCTCTATTTTCACTCTTTCCCTCCTTTTGTAAATAAAACTACTAAAAAGTCATTTTGACTTAAACTTTATTAATTTTTTTTAAATTGGAGAACACACTCTCTTATATTTAGTCCAATCATAAATTTAATCCCTACACACTTAACATCAAAGTGATTGAATGTTAAGTGTCAGAATGACTCTTTACTTATGGCAATGACTTGAGCAAGTCATTTAAACACTATGGACATGGGGCAGCTGGATTGCTCAGTGGATTGAGAGTCAGGCCCAGAGATGGGAGGTTCTAGGTTCAACTCTAGCATCAGACACTTCCCAGCTGTGTGACCCTGGGCAAGTCACTTAACCCCCATTGCCTAGCTCTTACCACTCTTCTGCCTTAGAACCAATACCCATTATTGATTCTAAGATGGAAGGTAATGGGTTTAAAAAATAAATAAAAATAAAAATAAACACAATGGACTTCAGTTTCCCCATGTCTAATGAAGGAGTAGAACTAGATAATCCCTGGTATCCCATTTAGCTCTAAATGTATGATCCCTTTATTAACTATGTGGCAGTTTGGTTGCTCAGTGAATAGAATGCCAGGTCTGGAGTCAGGAAGACTGATCTTCCTCAATTCAAATCTGGCTTCAGACACTTACTAGCTGTGTGGCCCTGGGCAAGTCATTAAACCCTGTTTGTCTCAGTTTCCTCATCTGTAAAATGAGCTAGAGAAGGGAATGGAAACTATTCCAATATCTCTGCCAAGAAAACCCCCAAAAGTGATCATGAAGAGTTGGATATGACTGAAAAGCAACTCAACAACAGCAAAAAGTTGACTATATGATCACACATAGATCACAATTTTTCTGAATCTCTTCCTTTATCTATAAAATGAATAACAATAATACCCACACTAATTACCTAAAAATTGATTGTTGGAGAAAGCATTTTGCAAGCCTTAATATATTATAGAACATGATTTTTTATTATGTCCTATGATTTAAAACCTCTTTCAATTCCGCAGTACACCAAGGTTCTTTGACTCTGAGGTCTATTTTTCATTCCAATGTTATATATCTGAGGATTCTAAGACCCTTTCTAATTCTAACATTTCGTGTTTCTATTTGGCCCTTCAAGCTCTGACATTCTGTATCCTGTTATTTTTCATAAGACTCCATCTAATTCAGTCTCTCTAGTTTAAAGTTCTAGTGGTTTCTCAAGCTCTGACATCCCATTATTTTATTATTTGAAGGGCCTTCTCAGTCTTATATTCTCTAATCTGTGGTTCATTCATATATTCAAATGTGAAAAAGCAAGTGTAATTCAAGATAAATCTCTCTTCTTGGTTAGAGACAATTTTATAACAAACCATTTCCTTATGGGGAAAAGAAAAGAAAGATAAACATTCTAAACATTGCTTTATTTTCCTATTTCATAAACTCACCAAACCTGAAGGCAAGTAAAGGAATCGAGAGAGAGAGAGAGAGAGAGAGAGAGAGAGAGAGAGAGAGAGAGAGAGAGAGATTGAGAGAGGATTAGATGACCTGTTAGGTCCTTTCCAGCCCTGGTTTTTAATGATTATGTGAATTAACCCTTTCTAACCTGTGAAGCTGGAGCTTCCTCATTAGTTAATCAGGTTGTTCCCCTGGCCTTTCTCATTTTATAAATATTTATACTGATTTATACTACATGGTCTTGCAATATATATTTAATTTAAATAGACTGTCAAGATCCAAGTTGTAATTCATGAAGGGTGACATTACTAAAAGCCTGTAATTCAAGGCTAAAATGTCCAGGCCTACAAACAGCTGAGGGAGCCTGGAGTAGAACCATATATTTCACATGTCAAGAGGACAGAATACACACTGCATGAACACTAGAAAAGATCTAAGAATCCTATTAGATTTGGAAGTCTCTCAACCCAGTGTTTCAAACATTTCATTCTAAGCACCATGAAATAGCCCAAGAGGTAAAATGGAATCACTAACTACTGAAAATGATACTGGATTATAAATTTTAAAATCTCTACCTAAATTTAGGCTCTTTTTCCAACTATGTTACCTGTGAGAAGTCATTCCTCTGGGGGCAGCTGGGTAGCTCAGTGGACTGAGAGCCAGGCCTAAAGATGGGAGGTCCTAGGTTCAAATCCGGCCCCAGACACTTCCCAGCTGTGTGACCCTGGGCAAGTCACTTAACCCCCATTGTCTACCCTTAACCACTCTTCTGTCTTGGGGCCAATACACAATATTGACTCCAAGACAGAGGTAAGGGTTTAAAAAAAAGTCACTCTTAGGCCTCAGTTTCCCTACTTATAAATCAAAGAGGTAATCCTAGATGATTTCTATGCTCTTAAGTAGCTTGAACTATAGAAATCATCTAATATTACCTCTGATTTGTTAAATGGATATTCTATGTTCTGTGATTCTCAGGTTTATTCCAGCACTAAATTTCTATGAATATGTTGGATTAGATGACCTCTAAGGTCCCTTTCAGTCCTAACCTCCTTTGATTCAATGATTCTAATGTCCCTTTCTGCTCAGTTTTTTTCCAAGATCTTTTCTAGCTCTATAAATGCTATGATTCTATTCTATCCTATAACTCCCTTTATCTCTGATTCTGTGTTCTAAAGCATCTGGCAGCCCTGACATTCTATATTAAATTATTTTAAGTCCCATCCAGGTCTGATATTCTTGGATTCTATCACTTATAGCTGAGCACCCCAATCTCTGGGCTTACTCACTGGTCCTGCCCAGTTTCCTCTAGAAACCTTAAAGATAACTCTAATACAGCTTGTCACATTCTCTCTCTCTCTCTCTCTCTCTCTCTCTCTCTCTCTCTCTCTCTCTCCCAGAATCCTGAATTCTGTATTAATAACACCCAAGAAATCCCCTTTCCCCTTCCTTTTTCCAGGGAGTTGGGCTCTAAACTGTCCAGGAACACAACATTCAAGAAACTTTCCCTTCTCTCGCTATGAAGTTGAGTCCCCAAATTGTCCACCACTTGGCCATGTGCAAATAACTTTATTATCAATCAATGAGATTTAAGATATCTTCATTCTGTATGGTATTACTCAGCATAACCCAACAGATATCCCTTTACCTTTTCAGATTGTGAATATGCATATCCACAACTTCATAGGAGGATACAAAGAACCAAACAAAGTCTCACCATCTTGTAATTTGTCAGTTGATGATGATGATGATAAAGCATTTATATAGTGCTTCTTTAGGGTTACAAAATTTCCTCTTCACATCAACCCTGGGAGGTAGTCACTATTATTATCCCCATTTTAAAGATGGGAAACAAAGATACAGAGAGGTCAGATGCCTTGCCCAGGGTCACACAGTCAGTGTCTAAGGCAGAATATGAATTGAAGCCTTCCTGACCCAAAATTCAATACCATCTTGCTATCCTAGGAATTTCTCTCAATTGTTCCATGAGTCTAAGGTCCCTTCCAGTTCTGAAATTCTATGTTCTTTGATTCTAAGACTCCTTCTAGTTCTGATATTCTCTGTTATGAAATTCGAAGGTTCTTTTCAACTCTCACTTTCTGTGGTTCTATGAGCATATAGGGGAAATTCTTAGAGTTTTTCTTAATCAATTTTGTGTTTTTTCAATTACATGTAGAAACAACTTTTCCCCTCCCACCTTTCCACTTTTCCCAAGAAGGCAGGTAATATGATATAGGTTATACATATATTATCTTATAATACATATTTCAGTGTTCTTCATGTTGTGAAACAAGTCACATATTACTTACATCAAAGAAAAATTCATGGAGGAAATAAAGTGAAGAATGCTATGTTTCAATCTGCATTCAGACTCCATTTACTCTTTCTAGGTGCTGGAGAATCTTTTTCATCATGAATCTTTCTAGAGATAAGAATCACAATGCTTTATGTATATGTGGTATGTATATCAGTGTATGGAGGGGTGGGAATGAGGGTCATAGTTTACAAGGTTCTTTGCTCAAAACAACCCAATGAAAGATAACCAGGACAGTTTATTTCTCTCTGAGAGGCTAAAGGCCTTTCCCAAAGTCACTCACTTAAAAGCCAGATCCAGGACTAAATTCAAGTCTTCTGACTACATGTCCATCTTTCTACTATACCATATGCCTCTCTAAAACAAGCTTTTCCCACCCTTTTAAAATTTTTATTGCTGTTTTTTTCCTTTTTCAAATATGTATATATATATATATATACATCACCATAATTTCTCAATGGATGTCTCCCTAAAGAAATAATCAAGAAACTTTTATTGGGGTAGCTGGGTGCTCAGTGGATAGAGAACAAGCCTTAGAGATGACTTGCTAGCTGTATGAACCTGGGCAAGTCATTTAACCTTATCACATAA
>NC_058131.1:413935577-413984986 GCF_016433145.1 Gracilinanus agilis
AGGAAGGAAGGAAGGAAAGAAGAAAGGAGGGAGAGAGGGAGAGAGAGAGAGAGAGGGAGAGAGGGAGAGAGGGAGAGAGGGAGAGAGGGAGGAAGGAAGAAAAGAAAACTTATCAAGTGCCTATTATGTTCCAGTCACTGTACTAAGCACTGAGGATACAAAAAAGAGGCAAAAGATTGTCCCTGGTCTCAAACAACTCACAATTTAATGGGGGAGAAAACATACAACAAATATATACAAAATACTCTATACATAATAAATTGAGGATAATTAATTAGCAGAGAGAAGGCACTGAAATTAAGAGGGAGTGAGGTAAGCTTCCTATAGATGGTGGGATTTTAACTAGTGATTAAATGAAAGTGTGTCAATAGTTGGAGCAAAAGAAAATGTTCCAGGAATGCGCAAGAGCCATAGAAAATGCCCAAGGCAGAGAGATGGAGCATCTTCTTTGTAGAAGAGTAAAGAGGCCAGTGTTACTGGATGGAAAAGTATGTGGCCAAGAGTAAGATGTAAAAAGACTGGAAAGATAGGAAGGAGCTAGGTTATAAAGGGCTTTGAATGCCAAATAGTTCATTTTGTATTTGATCTTGGAGGTAATAGGGAGCCATTAAAAGTTTAACAAGTAGAGGGGTGATCTGGTCAGATCTATCACATTAGTGGCTAAATGTAGGACAGATTGGAGTGGGGAGAAACATGAAGCAGGCAGACCTACCAGAAGGCTATTGAAATAATATAGGGGGAAAGTACTGAGGGCCTGAATTAGAATGATGCTGTGTCTTTCTTGACCCTGTTAAATAACACAGGGTTGAGGACAGGGTGAGAGAATTATTGTGTCTCAAAATGCTGGTCCTGTTATCCAGAGTCACAGATATTTCGGATAGATTATTTCTCTTTAAAAATGTCTTGTCTATTCTTTAAATCACTCACTAAAGAGTCAAGCTTGTCCACATCAGCCAAGGCCAACCCTCTCCCTTGCAACCCGGAAAAAGAAAAGCCTACTTGTATGAGAGGCTAGGGACCAGAGACAACAGATAAAGGGTGTGTGTACAATATAAGTTAATTTTTATTATAATTTTTCAGTGCCTTTGTATAGAAATGGAAGCTATGTGCATAATTTATGGAGGCCTGCATCTGCACATGCCAAGCTCCAGCACTCCTTGCACACGCTCACTCAAGCATGAGATGTATAATGCTAACACATTCAGACGCCTGTGGAGGACCTGGTAAAAGAAAATTCTACTTCACTCTGGTACATTAAGATGATCAAGGCAGGAATCAGAGGTTTGCCTCATTGTAAATAAACTTTGCTTTTACAATTTAAAATTAAAACTGAATTAAGTGATTAAAGGTACACTATTTCTTCATAAATGTATCTCAAGAGGGACTGGCAGAGAGAAGAGATATATGGAGTCTCTCTGTTTCATCTTTCAGAAAAAGGCTGCTTTGACTTATGTCTTTTCCTGGCAGCCAGACAACAATAGATTTAATAAATAATAATAATAATAATAGAAATAAAATTAACATGCAAACAGGATGAGGAACATAGCTTCTCTGTCATCTGACTACCAGAAATGTACCAAGGATGCTTTCAGTGAGGCTACAGAAGAAAAACTAATATCCTAATACTTTTATTCCACTATAAAAAGTAATTCTTTTATCCACTTGTACAACAATCCACAGGACACTAAGTATAAAAGAATAATAGCAGGATAGTGACTTTTCTCAGTGACTTTTGCCATTTCTAAATTCCATCAAACAAAATGAAGAAAATTATTTTTCCATGACTATGATCATAAACAGTAGCCCCTCAAAGTCCAGCCCCCGTCCATGTTGAAGGGGGATGGGAGAGAGGGAATAATAACCAGGGTGACATGCAGCAGAGACTCCATGTGGTCTCTGAGATCAGGAAAGCGGCTGTGAAGGCTTGTAGGAAACCAGAAACATTGGCCAACTGGGCTCCAGCAGTATCATTACTGACTGGGTTAGCATTTGGTGAATGTGATTTAAATTCTCCTAAAAATCAAAGAAATAGGAAGGAACTGGCAGGGTTGTGGGATGACCCTATAGGACAGAGGAGTGAACGGTTTGTCTTCTGATAGTCCAAGAAGTCAAGGTACACAGGAACAAATCAGAAATGTCCCCTCCCTGGTAGAAATACTTTGGGGCACATGGTGCTGACCACTAAGGTTAGCAAACCGTGAGTGACATGAAATGGCCTGAAGAGTTGAACGCTTGTATTATTCACTTGTGCTACATCATAAGAAAATTAGAAATAGATCTTAACAGTTATGTTCGAGGACTCGTACTATTTATCAACAATATTCTCAGCTTCAATTCAATACAACAATGAATTACAGATGGATGCTGACCAATCATAAGAAATAGCTTCATTCCTAAAATTGGATTTGATAAAATAAAAGCAGTCAGCTTAGAGGTACTTAAATATGAAAAAAAAAAAAGAAAAGAAAAGAAAAGATGAGGGACCTGAATGCAATGAAAATATATACAACACTTAAAACTCTGAGAAGAATTCTGGAATTCTCTGGGTAGCAGAACACCCAGCTCCCATGTTCCTTCTCCAGTAAAACCCTAAGGTTTGTAACAGCCCTCACAATTACCAAGAAATCCAATGAGAAATTACAGTAAGTAGCATTTTTCATCCCAGAGAGAATTGCGCAAAAAGTCAGCCTGAAACCAAAGGACAATAGGAAAGGGAACTTTTCCCCTTGCCCCATAGTAAAGCCAGCATCAACACAAAGTAGCATCCTAGTATGAAGACCCACAGGTAGCCTGCAAAGTTCGCATCCAAAGTCTGAAAGGGATCAATCCTTCAAATCCCTCCTGAGCGTTCCAGAGTGGGCAGAATGTGGAGAACATGGGAGGCCAGGGTAGAAGTAATAGGAAAATTAGCAGTCAATAGTTAACAGTGACCAGTGGGCAGCCTGGAGCCATAACAGTGATCAGAGCAGTATAGCCCAAGTCCAGAGCTCTGACATCCTTAATCCTCTGTACTGAGAGGCCACAGAGAGCCCTAAAGTTTCAAAACTTTGAACCTCAAAGATCCAGGTGGAACCTAACCCCAGGAGATAGAGTTCAGAGTAGGAAACCAGGGGACAAGACAAATTTAAACTGATGACCTCTCCCAAAAACAAACAGCTAGAAGAACCTGGTTCTGTCACAAAGCCTGCATTCAGGAACTACATCTAGAAAGTTGAGTACATTAAAAAAAAATTTATACATCAACCTATGTTAAAATGATTGCAAATCTAGAGATCCTCCAAAAGGAAGACAGAATAAGTTCACAATTGCAACACAGAATCAAAGGGAAAAAAATGGATGTTCCATAAGAACTATGTGAACAATAAATTAGGTAAGAGATAAAAGCCAGAAGGTTAAGGTAATAAAAAGTCAAAACATTGTGAAGACCAAAAAATTCAGCATCCATCAAGAACTATATTATGGAGACTAGAAAAGCAAATTAGAGGAAAGAGACAACCCCCAGTGAAGGAGGCTATGGAAAATGTCTGGTTGTCTATATACTCAAAAGACATGCAACACAATGAAAGCACAAGTTGTATCAAATGTGAAACAGAAAGCTTGAATGCATACTATTATTATAATCAGTGATAGAATCGTTGTTACCTCAAGGGAGGCAAATGAAACTTTAAATACACTACAAAACTGAAAAATGTCAGGCCCAGATAAGATATATAATTATCGGCTCAAATCCTGAAGAGTGTTATATAAATTTCTATCAAAGCAGTCAAGGTATGCAGGAGTCAGTTCAATCTGACTCATGAGCTAATTGATTGTTAAAATTTTCAAAGTGAGCATTTTGTTGTTGTTGTTCTGTTGTTTCAGTTGAGTCCAGCCCCCATTTGGTGTTTTCTTAACAAAGACTCTGGAGAGTTGCAATTCTCTTCTCCAATTCATTTATAAGATGAGGAAACTAAGGCAAACAGAGTTAAGTAACTTGCCTGGGGTCATAACACTGGTAAGTGTCTGAGGCCAGATTTGAACTCAGGAAGATGGGTCTTCCTGACTCCAGGCTGAGCACCCTACCCACTGCACTACCTAGATGCCCCATTTACTGGAAACCAGCAGCAAATGCTACAAAACAGAGTTTGATTTAATATTTTGTTGATCATGTAGACTTTAGAAAGTGATGGAGAAAATGTTGATTAAACTCAAAAGTTATGTCCTACATATGTCCCAGAGTGCCATTTACCAGCACATTACCTCAATGTATTTCACCAACTTTCTCTCTGGAGCAAGCTTGATCATATATTTCTTTTTTTTTTTTTAATTTCTTTATTTCTCTAGAATATTGTTTATGGTTACATGATTCATGTTCTTTCCCTCTCCTTTTCCCTCCCCCTTCCCTGAGCTGACGAGCAATTCCACTGGGTTTTACATATATCATTGTTCAAAACCTATTTCCATATTATTAATAATTGCAATAGAGTAATCATTTTGAGTCAAAATCCCCAATCATATTCCCATTGAACCATGTGATTGATCAGATGTTTTTCTTCTGTATTTCTACTCCCACCATTCTTTCTCTGGATGTGAATAGCATTCTTTCTCATAAATCCCTCAGAATTGTCCTGGATCATTGCATCGCTGCTAGTAGAAAAGTCTATTACATTTGATTGTACCACAGTGTATCAGTCTCTGTGTACAATGTTCTCCTGGCTCTGCTCCTTTCATTGCATCAATTCCTGGAGTTCCAGTTCACAAGGGATTCATTATTCCTTATAGCACAATAGTATTCCATCACTATCAGATACCACAATTTGTTCAGCCATTACCCAATCGATGGACATCCCCCTCATTTTCCAATTTTTTGCCACCACAAAGAGCACAACTATGAATATTTTTGTATAAGTATTTTTCCTTATTATCTCTTTGGGGTACAACCCCAGCAGTGGTATGGCTGTTGATCCCATATTTCTTAAAAGAAGAGATCACATATTTATTGCAAAAAAAATAACAATACCATTGACCCCTCTAAATATTCGTTAATTACCTATTTATATACTATGGTCAAAGTATCACAGTGGTACTTTGGGCTACCATTATGTACTCTATTGTATCTCTCAAAAAAATCTACAACCCATTTGCAAGAAAACAACATATTACAAAAAAAAGTGCCAAAAAAATTCCCAGGAGTGTAAAGAATAAAGTTTATCAGGACAACTAGATTGCTCAAGGGATAGAGCACCAGCCCTGGAGTTGGAAGGACCTGATTTCAAATCGGCCTCAGATACTTCCTAATAGTGTGATCCTAGGCAAATCACTTAACCCCTATTGCCTAGTGCTTACTGCTCTTCTGTCTTAGAATTGATGCTAGGACAGAAGGTAAGGATTGAAGAAAAAAAAAAGAAAAACTAATAATCAATCAATTATTTTTAAGATTACTACCCAAAATCACTATAATATTTCTACCACCTTTGTGGATTATTTCAAATCCTTTAACAGTTCCACACTATAATGCATAGTACACTGAAATATATAAAAGAGATCTGAGTACAATTAGAATGCAAGAGTGTTTGGTGTACATGTGGAAAACTGCTTTCTATTTAAAAAATGCTACCAAAACAATAATATCAAGAACAACTGGTGTCAAATGTGATGTCTCCCAGAAAGACATACTATGGTTCTCCCTTGCCTTAAATCCATTATCCTCTCTAATTAATTTAACTTCCAAATTAAAGAAATCCTACCAATGGAAAAGGACCTATTATTCATAAGAAAAAGATGTATATTTAAAGCAGTTCTTTTCGTGATTCCAAAAAATTGAAAATTGAGGGGATGCCCATTAATTGGAGAATGGCTGAACAAGTTGTGGTATATGATTGTGATGGGATACTATCATGCTATAAGAAATGATGAACAGGATAATTAAAAAAACCTGAGAAGACATATGAATTGATACAAAGAGAAGTGCGCAGAACCAGGAGAACACTGTACACAGTAATAGCAATATTGTAATGATGATTAATTGTGAAAGATTTAGTTACTCTGATCAAGACAATGATCAAAGACAGTTAATTCCCAAGGACCCAAGATAAAAAAAAATGCTATCTACTTCCAGAGAAAGAACTAGTAAACTCTGAGTAAAGACTCAAGGCTACCTTTCTTTGTTTTTCTTCTTTGTGTGCTTTCTTTTGCAGCATAACTATTATGGAAATGTTTTCCATGACTTTATATATATAGATAGATATATAGATATATTTGGATACATATATATATATATATAATTGATATATTGCTTGCCTTCTCAAAGAATGTGAGAAGGGAGAGAGGAAAGGAAAGAATTTGTAACTCAAAATTTTTTAAATGTTGCTTGTAATTGAGAAATATTTAACAAAATAAATAAAATATATCTATTAAAAATCCTTACAAAACATCTTAGTGCTCATTTGATGAATATGAGTGACATCAAGTAAAAAGGGTCCAATTTTAAAAATCACACAAAATAGCTTCTCCATCTTATAAAATCTTTTTTTCTTCATGTCAAAACATCATTTGGATTCTAACAATGTAAATTCTTAATGTTCACCAAGGAAAGAGAGATATTTAAGCTTCAAGCTTAAGTCCAGACATCACACAGATCTAAGAGATGAAGGTGAGATACCTACAGATACCCTGGTCTCCTCCAGGAAAGGCACATTGAGCATAAAGCCACAAGGAGAAAGAAAAGAAAAATATAAACTCAGAATATCCTTTATTATCCTGAAATCCTGGGAAAATATGCTTAAAGTAATTAACATCTATACAATATCAGGTTGTTTTTTTTTTAATATTTGTAAAGCACTTAGCCCAGTGCTTTACATAGTGCTTTCTATTTTATTTTGTTTTGTTTTGTTTTGTTTTTATTTAATTAATTAATTTAGATTATTTTTCCATGGTTACAAGATTCATATTTTTTTCCCTCCCCTCATCCCACCCACCTCCCATAGCCGACACACAACTCTACTGGGTTTTACATGTGTCACTGATCAGGACCTATTTCCATATTATTGATACAATATCAGTTTTAATATATACTTTAAGAACTGGAAAATGGAACTTGACAGAATTGGAAAGTATCTTAACAAACACCAATGCAGTATTAGCCAGACACAGAACCCATCACCCAAAGGAAAATTAATAAATGTTCTCTAAACATATGATAAATGGGTTTAAAACTTATATAATTCCTTTTGAAAAAAGTAAGTATCACATTGCAGAGCAATAGTAAAGACTGATAATGGGTGCAAGCATTAGATTTGTTTAACTCCAGGTGGCTCATCACCAAAAGGAACCTATGGAATGTCTAAGATTCAGGAGTGGAATCAAAAGGCCCTCCATGGGTGACCTCCATGATAATTCAACCAGTATCATTACACAAATGCCTGAGTCATGAAGTCTTTTTCATAGAAATAAAGGAGTTTATAATGGCAGTTCAAGGCCATGTCATCACCACCAAAACTTTCAAATGGATTATCCTTAAGGAGTCCAACCTTACTGCTTAAAGTAGATTATGGAAAGGAAATAGAAACTGCAAGTCAAAACTACAGACAGCTAAAATGGAGAACCTACCAAATACTTAGCAAGACATGACTTTATGCTTCAAATTACACATCATAAACTCACTATCTTTCATAGGCTGATGAAGAAGAAATTCATTTACTGAAAATATAAACCTCAAAATATCCTTATTCTAAATGATAATATATTCTAAAGGATAATAAATAAATTATACTGCAATTAGACCACTATCACAGAGCTATTGCTCAAAATCACCTGGACATAATTTTTATTCATAAAAAATTTAATATTTTAATATAGATAAATATTAAATACTATACTATGCTAAATACTCATAATCTCTAAACTATATGGAACAAAAAAAAACTTTCAGAATATAGAGAGTCAGGAAATAAAATTAAAATTATATTAAGGGGACGAGGAGGTAGCTCAGTGAATTGAGAGCCAGACCTAAAAAAGGGAAGTCCTAGGTTTAAATGTTACCTCACACATTTCCTAACTGTGTGACTCTGGAAAAGTCATTTAACTCCCATTACCTAGCCCTTACCTCTCTTCTGCCAAAACCAATATAAGGTTTTGATTCTAAGGTACAAGGTAAGGGTTTTTTAAAAAATCATATGGAAACAGGATGAGAAACATCTCATCCCCATTATCCTATCTGCTACTAGAGTTGTCTCACTGATGCTTTCAGTACTTACAAAAAGTTGAGTTTACATCCCAATACTTTTATGTTGATATATAAAGTGCTTAATTTCTCTACCTGGGCAATAGGTAAGGAAAACGTTAAATCTAGAAGAAGAATAACAGGTTAGAAACTTGTCCCAGTGCCATTTCTATCTTAAATACATAAAAAAAGGAAAAAATAAAACTAGCTTTAATAATAATAATAACAATAATAATAACAATATGACAGCAAGAATTCTTCACAAACAACTCCAGCAGATTTTGACCTCCCTAACTCAGCACCTAAATGGATCCTTTTTGTGACTTTCATGACATTATGCTACAGTCACTATAGAAACAGAAAGCCCTGCTAGCACAGATTTGAAGGCCATTTTATAATACTGTTTTTTAAAATGAGGTGCCATAGTTACAAGACCCCTGAGTTGGTACATAATTTTCTTTTCACATTAACAGGCTATCTCTTTTTTCAAAAATAAATCAATCAACAAGGGGGGGGGAATCAGAGGATCCCTCAAAGACTCAGCTCTTCCTTCACTCTTTGGTCAGTTTTTTTACAGAAATAAAGATCTCAGGGGCAATGAATATTTTCCTGTGACACAGCTTTATTCCCATGATTCCAGCACCTACTCTCTTAAATCTATAGGCTCCTGAACAAAATCTGTGCTTTCCTCTATTATGATGATAATTATGCAAAGCTACATTTCAATCTATGAAGATCTAACCTAATAAATTAAATGTTTTGTGAAGAGGAATGAGCATGAAACTGGAATTTCAGGAGAACTGAGTCTAGGCCTGCCATGACCATTTATTATGTGACCTTGGACACAGATAAGTAAAATGGAGCCCAGAGAAATAAAATGAGCTTCCTTAAGGTAACATTTTGATTGCCATTTTGTGAGCTTCCTCCATAAATATTCTATTAATGGTTCTCAGACCAGGTGAGGATTTTAAAAATCAGTAAATTATCTCTTCCTTGAAGCATGTAAATACTAATTTACCTGTCTGGACTTTTTTTTTGCTATATGAACTTATTTGCCTTTCTTACATGTCTTCTATTGGATAAATGGGCAAGTTGAAAGCTTCCTTAATAGCACAGCCTCCCTATAAGTCCCCACAGCTTGAGTTCACTAACAGTTTGGATCCCCCCTGGGACTACTGTCTCACACACAAAGTGCTTCAAGGGTCTACACCCCTAAAAATATTGCTTATGAGCCCCCAGTAGTGTGTTTATTTTGTCTCAAGTCAACTAAGGAGCATAATAAGCTCAAAGAAAAACAATTTACTGACAGAGCATAGTAAGATGAGTAGCAACAAAATATTTCCCTCCATAAATCTGAGTCACGTTTTCCCACATTTCAGGAGGTTGGATACATACAGAATCACAGGTGGAGAAGCGTACAGGTAGCCAAGGCATGTGCCCAGAGGATGGCTCATTTTTCTAAAGCTTCAGAGTTGCAGGCGTCTTCCTGATACTTCGATTCACCTAGTCTTAAGGTCTCCATTGAATTCTTCTCTACTGAATTCTCTTCTACTGGACAATGCCAGATGTAGCTTGACTTTAAGCACTGATTCATGGTCTTCTGATTGGTGCTAGGCTCTGCTTAGTTGTAATCTCCACTACCTGCAGCTTTTGCCATTACTGAAATCCTGGTCCAAGGTACTGCTCTGCAATTCCAGAAGGAATCAGGATCCAAACCCTATGGCTAAAACAATTAAAACTAGATCTCAACAATTTGAAAAGCATCGATTGCTCATGGGTAGAACGAGCTAACATAATAAAAATGACCATCCTACCCAAATTAATTTACCTATTCAGTGCCATACCTATCAAACTACCAAAAAACTCTTTACTGAATTAGAAAAAAACTATAACAAAGTTCATTTGTAGGAACAAAAGATCAAGAATATCAAGGGAAATAATGAAAAAAAAAGGTGAAGGAAGGTGGCTTAGCAGTACCAGACATTAAACTATACTATAAAGCAGCGGTCATCAAAACAATATGGTACTGGCTAAGAGACAGAAGGGAGGATCAGTGGAATAGATTTGGGCTAAGTGACGTCAGCAAGACAGTGTATGATAAACCCAGAGCCCAACTTTTGGGACAAAAATTGACTATTTGACAAAAACTGCTGGGGAAATTGGAAAACAATATGGGAGAGATTAGGTTTAGATCAACATCTCACACCCTACACCAAGATAAATTCAGAATGGGTGAATGACTTGAATATAAAGGAGGAAACTATAAGTAAATTAGGTGAACACAGAATAGTATACTTGTCAGATCTATGGGAAAGGGAAAATTTTAAAACCAAGCAAGACTTGGAAAAAATTACAAAATGTAAAATAAATAATTTTGATTATATTAAATTAAAAAGCTTTTGTACAAACAAAAACAATACAACCAGAATCAGAAGGGAAACAACAAACTGGGAAAAAATCTTTATAACAAATCCTATGGCTAGCAGGAGGTTTGACTCTTGGGTCTACCATTACTGAGCAGGATTTACAGCTTCAGGCAACAGCCTTTCTCTCTTCTTCCATTGACTTCTCTCAAATAAACTGACTAGAGCCAGATTCTCTCTACTAGATGATCCCATGTGTTCTTGCTATCAGGAGCTACATGGGAGAGTACAAAACTCTTTCCTCAGAGCTCACTTTAAAATCAGACTACAATGTTTCTAGGTAAGTTGAACTTGAGATTTTTCTCTGTTGGTGACCTCACACACTATCATTCTATATTCTGCATTTTTAAATTCCAAATGTGATACCTTTCTAAGAGAATCAATTTTTTTAAGGGATTCTAAACTATCTTTTGTCTTGTCTGGTTCTTTAAATGCTTCCTTCATACTTTGTGGTTGAGTTGTTTAGTTAGCTCTTTTACATTTTTTTTAACCCTTAGCTTCCATCTTAGAATTAATACTATGTATTGGTTCTAAGGCAGAAAAGCAGTAAGGGCTAGGCAAAGGGGGTTAGGTGACTTGTACAGGGTCACACAGCTAGGAAGGGTCTGAGGCTAAATCTAAACCCAGGTCCTTCTATTTCCAGGCTGGCTCTTTATCCATGAGCCATCCAGCTGCCCCTCTCCTTTACATTCTTTTTTTTTTTTTTTTAAGCCCCTACCTTCCATCTTAGAATTAATACTGTGTATTGGCTCTAAGGCAAAAGAGCAGTAAGGGCTAGGCAATTTGCCCAGGGTCACACAGTTAGGAAGTGTCTAAGGTCAGATTTGAACCTAGGACCTTCTTTCTCTGGGGTTGGATCTCAATCCACCGAGCTACCCAGCTTCTCCCATCTTTTACGTTCTTTAGAAAACTTTATAATCTTTTACAGAAGAATGATCTAAATGACTCTCTTTTGCTGAAAATTCATCTTTTAAAAATTAGTTATAAAGCTATGTTTTGCAGGATGTATTATTTTGGAGTGAAAACTGACTTTTTATGCTTTTCAGGAAATCATTTTACATTTTTTTGAAGTGTGTGTATGTGTGTGTACGTGTGTGAACAAGTTCTTTGCAAATAGTAAATTCCTAAGAAATGCTTGTTTATAGGTTATAGGACCCTGCACCAGTCATTCCTCTTAGTACCCTAATGCAACTCTCTAATACTATAAGTCACAGAAAAGGTCCTGACTAGCTTAGATAAAGGAGATTCAAATTTCCAATGCTGAATAAAATCACAAGTCCAGTAAGCCCCTTTCCTTTATCTCATAGTGTATATGTGTTGTATTGCACTACCTTTTGGATTACCTGTTTATTTCATTCTGTTTCTATGTTGGTTTTTCTGTGAGATTTTCCTTCTGATGAATTCTTCCTATTTCCTCTTTGTTGTTTAGTGTTGTTCTTTTACTTTATTTGGTTGATTTCTTGCCATTTTGAAAGGATGAATGAGAGACAGGCTTAGACATAATAATTCACTCAATTATCTTGCCAGAATTCCCTGAAGTGATTTTCCCCAGGCTACGTGTCACCCAATGGCTGAGAGAATTTTACACTTGCCTTTTCCAACCCTGAAGCAACAGACAAAGATCACCTTAAGCACCACCACCCCCAGGTCCTGGAGTCTCAGAGAGGCTGCCTTCACCCCCATGGCTCTATGTTTCATACTAGAACTAGCAATTGCTAAGGTATCAAAAAAGGAACTTGTATTTGGCCTAAGAAAGGAGGCATCCAGGATCTTTCTTTTCTGCTAACCATGAAAGTATCTTGGTGTATGTCTATCCGTTAATTAGACCTTGCTACCCTGACTACCTCACAGAGCTGATATGTAAATAAAATGTATGTAAGAGGACTTTGTAAACTGAAAATGACAATTTAAATGTAAGTATGGTTAATTTCGATAAAGCCCTTACCCCAATTGAAGACCTTTGGGGGAAAGGATAGGAGGAAAAGTCAAGCAATTATATAACCTTTTCTTTCAGAGGATAAAAACTCTTGAAGAAATATAAATTAAGCCTAAACTAAAATGTGGATGAGGGGGCAGCTGGGTAGCTCAGTGGATTGAGAGCAAGGCCTAGAGATGGGAGGTCCTAGGTTCAAATCTGGCCTCAGATACTTCCTTCTTTTTCTAGTATATCACACTATATAAGTGACTGGGCAAGTCACTTAACCCCCATTGCCTACCCTTACCACTCTTTTGCCTTGGAACCAATACACAGTATTGATTCCAAGAGGGAAGGGAAGGGTTTCAAATAAATAAACAAACAAACAAACAAATCAAATAAATAAAATGTGGATGAAAATCAATTATCATTGCTTCCCTAGAAGTCATTTCACAGGCTGTGGGAGCAGCTGGTTGGACTTACTTCCTGTGAACCCGGCACATGAGAACAAGATTTGTGCTCCCAGATGGCAGCAGGCTCTATGGACCACTATAGGACCCAGTAGGAAGCATTCATTCTCCACTGGTCTTTTTCTTCAAAATTTCTGGTCATTAGAAGATAAGTTATATAAATGTCAGAGACAGTGTGATATACTAGAAAAAGAAGGAATCTTAGAAGTCAGAAGCCCTAAATTTGAGTCCTGGCTCTACCACTTAAAGCCCAAATAACCTCTGGTTCTTAGTCTATTATGAAGTTCTCTCAGTTCTACCCTTACCTCTCTCATATATGTCCACTGCTGTCCTCTAATGCTGAGACAGACCCTCATCACCTCATACCTGGACTATTGCAATGGTCTTCTGGTTGGTCTTTCTGCCTCAGATTTCTTCTCGCTTCAATCCATTCTCCACTTAACTATCAAATTGATCTTCCCACAGTATTAGTGTGACCATGATACCCCTTATTCAATAAGCTGCAGTAGCTCCCTAGTACCTCTAGGATCAAATATAAAATCTTCTGTTTGACTTTTAAAGTACTTTATAACCTGCCCCCTTCCTAACTTTCAGGTCTTCTTAATCTTTACCCCCATCTACATACTCTACAATCCAATAAGCTCTGTGATGTCCCCCAGAATTCTCTCCTAAGGCTCCTTCTCTTCTCCCTCTATATTTCTTCACTTGGAGATCTCATCGGCTTCCATGGATTTCATTACCATCTCTTTGCCGGTGATGCTCACATCTACCTATCTCTAACCTCTCTGCTGACCTCCAATCCCACATCTCCAGCTGCCTTTCAAATATTTCCAACTGGATGTCCAGTAGACATCTTAAACTCAACATGTCCAAAACTGAACTCATCATCTCTTCCTCTAAACCTTTCTCTGCTCCTAAAATCCCAATTACTGCAGAGGACGACAACATCCTCTGAATCCTCCAAACTTGCAATCTAGGAGTCATCCTCAAATCCTCACTCTGTCTGACTGTGACAATGCCATCATTGTGGTGCAGACCCTCATCACCCCATCACCTGGATTATTTCACCAGCCTACTGTCACAAGCCTCTTCCCGCTCCATTCCATCCATCCTCCATTCAGCTACTCAAGTGATTTTCGTAATCCACCCAAATCACCATCCTACTCAATAAACTCCAATGGTTCCTATTGCCTCCAGGATCAAAACAAACTCCTCTGGCATTCCAAGCCCTCCATTGCCTAATCTCCTTCTACCTTTCCAGCTTTCTTCACATCTTATTCCCTACCATGCTCTTCAGTGACACTGGTCCCCTTACTGTTCCAGGAACAAGAGAGAGAGAAGTCAGAACTGAAGAGATTGATTTGGAAATTGTCTGTATAAAGGTATTCATTGAGTAAATAAAATTACCAAGGGAGAGAGTATTAAAAAATCTATCAGTGAACACTAATATTTTTTAATATTTTATTTTCCTGATTACATGTAATAACAGTTTTCAACACATGTTTTCCAAAATTATAAAATCCAAATTGTCTCCCTCCCTCCCTTTCCTCCCCCCTCTTGGAGATGGTAAGCAATTTGATCTGGGTTATTCAGCAAACATTCATTAAGCAGCTACTATGTGCCAAACATTGTAATATGTGCTAAAAAGGAGAGAAGTCTGAGGAAAGACCCTTCAAGTACACACACACACACACACACACACACACACACACACACACACACACAATTGTGGGAGAAGAAGGTGAGAATCCAGTTTAAAAAAACAACCAAGCATCAATTTGAGTCAAAAAGAGAAAACCAGAGGAAGCTAAGGGCAGGGATAAATAGTGCACAGCAAATATTCTGTGTGTTCTTGAGGAGTCAGAACTTGAACTCAGGAAAATGATCAGGACTAGAGATGTACATTGAGAATTTTCTAGCTCTTCCCATCTTCTTTAATGTCTAAGTGAGTGACCACTCCATGTCCTGTGGTAGTCCCTGAATGCTCAATTCTACATCTTGATCTGAAAGTTCCATAAGCTCTACTACTCTTGGGTTTGCTGACCCAGTTAGCTGGCATCATCTAAAACTCAATTCCATTTAGAGATGATTCAATACAATTTGAAGAAGTAGAAGTCACTTAATCTCCTTCAATCTTAGTTTCTTCATCTGTAAAATGGGAATAATGACTAGCACCTACCTCCTGAAGTTGTTGTCAAGATAAAATGATATAATATTTATAAAACACTTTGTGAACCTTAAAGAACTATGTAAATGTGAGCTCTTATTATTAATATTTCCAAAATCCCCTGGAGCCAAGAGGTCTATTTAAGAAAGAGTAGAATCTGGGAGTCCTGTGTCTTCTAAATTAATTTTCTTTCTCTCCACCGTGTTGGGGAGAACTCCCAGAAGGTGGGAGGGAGTAGGTAAAGCTTATTTTAGAGCAACTTTCTCCACATAAATCAGCTCAAAAGCAGCTGATTTAAGCGGCAGGAAAGCAAAAGTAGCCCGAGCTCTAATTGAGGGCTGTGGAGCTATGTCACAGTTCAAAGAGCCTGCCAGTATTTCTTTTTTAATTGAACCTTTAACTACAATGCATAGGCCCTTGCCTTCACTCTAGGCAGCTGGTCCATAAACCATGTTTTTCCTGATGCCCTCAGTACAAACAGGATGAGGAGGTAGCTGATGAGCTTGGCATGGAACTGAGAAGCTTGGAATCTGGAGTTTGAGACTGTTCATTCTGGGGTTCCAGCACTCTCCCACAAAGTAACAGAACCACAGAGAAATATGCCCTTTGGCTTTCTAAATCCAGAGGTTCTGCAGATCCAAAACAATGGGGTCTCAGAATTCTAGATTAGTGAACTTTAGGTTGCCAACATCATGGGTTCTAGGGATCTTGAAATGAACAAGGTTCCTGTGATCGACCAATTTATCAATAAATATCTGTTAAGTACCTATTATGTGACAAGCAGTAGGGATAAAAAAAAGAGGCAAAAGATAGTCCTTGCCCTTAAGGAGCTCACAATCTAATGGGGAGAGAGCAGACGCCTAAAGAGGTTTTAAAGCCACTGACTGACCTTTCACATAGTTGCAGAATGACACCCTAAAAATAAGTTTGCGGTGTTATCCTCTGGTAGTCCTGACATATCTCAGTTAAACTGTTAGCATAGCAGTCAGTCCTAAAACTATGAAATTCCTTTGACAGGGACTGGCAGGCAGTAGGATTTAGGCATCAAAACAGCTAAATTAAATTCCTTAACTCAGCAAGTTGTTTCCCTCATCTGAGCCTCAGTTCTCTAATATGCAATATAGGGAAAGGAAGAAGAGAAAGGGAACAAACATTTATTAAGCACCACCTACTATGTGCCAGGCGCTATGCTAAGTGCCTTACAAATATTATCTCATTTGATCTTTCTATCCCCATTTTAGAGATGAGGAAATCAAGGCAGGCAGAAGTTAAGTGACCGGCTTGGGATCACATAGCTAATAAGTATCAAATGTAGTCTGAGGTTGGATTTGAACTTGTCTTCCTGATTCTAGGCCAAAAGCTCTAGCCACTGTGCCACCTCACTGCCTTCCTGATTACAAACTAATTTTTATAAACTAACAATTAAAAACTAATTTTTTACAAACTAACAATTACAAATGAATTTTTTACAAACTAACAATTCCTAATTACAAACTCCCAAGATCATAGGTTTTATAGCAGGAAGAAACTTGCCACTTTTGAGGCCATCTAGTTTAATCCTCTCATTTTACAGATGAGGAAACTGAGACCCATAGAGTTTAAGTGACAGAGAATAGGACTCAAACTCAAGCCTTCAGACTACAAAACTAAATTTTTTTTCCCATTCTACCACGTGCCTCTCAGTACCGCGTATTCCAAAAGGGCATCACTGGTACAGCAAAACCCAGAGCCTTTCTCGGAAAGCTGATGTGTCTAGGTGCTGAGGAATTTCTATCAGTGAGTAAGAAGCAGAGGGATTTGGTTGATAGATCCAGTCACTCAAGAAAATATATTTCCATCAAATAAGGACAGTCATCAGATTGCTCTTGCTACAAGGACAAGTTTTGAAGCTCATGCACCAATTCAACCTATTTATCTGAATCTAGGGAGATAGGAGAGTGTCTTGCAGAGCCTCTCAGGACAGCATTCTCTCTGTTCCTTCAGGGACAATTAACAAGTATGTTTCACAGACAGGCTCAGTAGATTTTGGTCTCCCTTACTCACAAATGAGACCTAATTCCCACTCCCCAGGAAAGTGACTTTGATTTCAAAAACAGAGCACTTGGAAGTAGGGCTCCAGATATTTTTTCCCCAGGGCAGCCCATTCTACCTTCAGACAACTGTAATTATTGGGAAATTTTTCATTAGACTGAACCAAAATCTGCCCCATACTATCCATTAGTTAGTTCTAGTCCTAGAGTCTAAGCAAAACAACCTTGAACCTTATTTAAAGACATCCAGGTGGCACCATGATAGAGTGCTGGACCTAGAGGCAAGAAAAACTGAGTTCAAATACTCTCTCAAATATTAATGGCTACGTGATACTGGGCAAGTCACTTAACCTGTTTGCCTCAGTTTCCTTATCTATAAAGTAAGGACCTACCTTCCAGTGTGTTATAAGGCTCAAAAAAGATAATTTGTAACATGCTTTGTAAATCTTAATGTACTAAATAAATGCTAATTATTATCATAGTAGCATCGAGGATAGAGTGCCAAAGTTGGAGTTAGGAAAACCTAAGGTTAAATCCTGCCTCAAACATTTCCCATCTGAGTGATTCCAGGTAAATGACTGAACTTCTCAGCCTCAGTTTCCTCACCTATAAATTAGGATTACTAATAGCATTTACCTCACAGGGTTTTTGTAAGGATCAGTGAGATAATATAATATATAAAGTACTTTGCAAACCTTAAAGCTCTCTATTAATGCTACTTTATTATAATTAGTAACAGTGAAGAACAAATATACAAAAAAATATTCTATAAGGGAGAATATAATGAGTACAAGGAGAGAGCCCGACAAAATGCTATGAGAAATTGAAATGGTTTAACTGTGAGAATTGGGGAAGGAGGAGGTAGAGAGGAGTTTGCATAGGGCAGGTTTCATAATTGAAGTGGTACCTGAAGAAGGAAAGGAAAAGAAAGAGTTTCAACAGATAGAGATGGAAGGGCAGGAAGTATCTTCGACAGAAGGAATTTATTATAGGAACCAGAGATCTTATGAGTTCAGGCACACTGGAATAAGAGAAAAACAATTAGGAAAGGGAGTAATATGAGATTATCTCTGTCTCTTTCTCTTCCTCATCCTATTCACTATTCCCTTCACAACTGCCTAGAGCCATGTTGGCGAACCTATGATGTGCTATCTGGAGTGTCCTCCTCTCCACATCCTCCTCTCCACCTGGATATTTCTCACATCACCTACCCTTCTTACCAATTTGAGTGCTTCCTCACTCCCCTGTCTGGAGTAAGGGAGCAACTAACATGTGGCATGAGGGTTGTAATTTGGGTACTTGGTCACTAAAAGGTTTGCCATCACTAACCTAGATCATACCCACTGGATTTTGCCTAGAATAAAGCAATATAGATAGGTTTGACCAGGCAGAAGCTGAGACAGATTAGGGAGAGTTTTTTGGCAGGTGGAACCTCATTCCCCACCAAAAAAAAGTAACAAATATCAAAAAGATTATAAATCCATTGAAATAATCTTGTTCAGTGATTTTTTTTATCATTTGTCTTCTAAAAACCCTTTCATTTTAGGGATGCTGCCTATATTCAGGGGCAGCTTCTAGTCAAACCAAAGTTTATTGAATTGTGTTCAAATGAATGTTTGAAATCCAGTCTTGTGTTGTTTCTGTCCCTAAGGTTATATGATGGGTGATGTCAAGAGAACAGAAGACAATGAAAGAGACTTGACTTATTTATGATGATCTCTCTAACATAGATTCTTATTCCTAAATGTTATACTGATGGAAAAGTTGTGGGAGGTCATATTTATCTTCCATAAAATCAGCCTCAAACATTAGGGATGTGCCTTTAATACCCATAAAAGAGGACGTGAACACAAATTTTAAGGAAGGCAATAACACGAGTTGCTTAAGTCAGAGATAACATACTCTGACGGAGGCAATGTGGTTATAATTGTTGTATCTTGACTTGGATTGAAAAGACTCAGTCTTGTATTAGCTGTGTAACTGGGACAACCTGTCTGAAATTCAGTTTCTTCACTTGAAAAAGAAAAATACTTGTACTGCCAACTTGAACTACCAACCAACCTACACACTGCATAGCACTTGTAAAGTGAATAAAGTCCAAATTTCTTAACCTGGCATTCAATATTCTCTAAAATCTGGCTCCAAAATACTCCTCACAAGATTTATCTCATGCTACTTCTTATGTGCTCTATGCTCTAACAGTATTAGACTCCTCTCAAGTCTATCCAACCTGTACTTTCTTGCCTCCTTCAGTCTTTTGCTCTTGTTGTTCTCCAAGTCTGGAATGCACTTTACCTTCCTCTTCACTTACTGAATTTCCACCCCGGCTGAGTGAGTAGGATGTTTAGTCCACAGAAAGGATCAAGCCTAAGGGCTTTAGCTAGTGGAAGGTCTGACTTTTTGTTCTGAAGAATCTGATGCCTGAGGCTGAGAATTCTTTGTAGGAGATGAAAGATGCAATCAATCAATCAATCAATCAATCAATATTTATTAAACCCCCACTTTGTGCCAGGTTATGTGCTAAGTTCTGGAGGTACAAATACAGAAAAAAATTAACCCATCTCTACTTATAATTAGTTTTTTTGGAGGAGACAACAAAAATATATATAAATATATTCGGCATAAAAATGAATCAAATGCAATAAACGTTTATTCAGCATCTACTATGCCAGGCACTGTGCTAAGTGTTAGGGATACAATTAATAAAAAATATAGTGCTTGCCCTCAAGGATAGGAGACAACCCATAAAAGAAAGCAAGAAAGGAGATAGGGATTAAAGCCAAGGAGGTAATCCAGTCCAGGGGCATCTTGTTTCAAGGAGCTGAAAACAGACAGAGTAGCAGATACAAAGTGAAGTTGACCAAAATTTTAGTTTCTGTCTTCTGTAAAGGAAGGCATTGAAAGAACTCCACCATCTAGTCTAATCAGAGAGGGGAGAGGAGGCCAAGGGAGGTGGCATCCATCAAGATTTGAATTGAGACCATAGTGATGTAGAGAGGATGAGCTTGATCTGGGAGGGACATTTTGTTCTGTGGAGCTTAAAGTAGGCAGAGTAGCAGATATAGAATGAATGAGTACAAATATATACAAATATGAATTATCTAGGGAGATAGGACATTAGCAGTTGAAGGAAGGTGAAAAGAAAGGGTGAGGATAGAGAGGGAAGGTATTCACTGAGAGACATGGTGATGAAGTGGAGTGGGAAGGCTTCTGAAACACAATTCAACATCCAAAGAGCCAAGCACAACTGGTACGGGCCCTTCCTCAAAATGGAGGTTCTGGGAGGAATTTACCAAGGGGAAGAAGAGACTGCAGAAACAGAGGGAAAGAGCAGCTGAAGCACAGAGCCACAAATCTCATGGCAGTTTGTCATGTATATGGAATAAAAAGAAGGCTAGTTTGTCTGGAGTGTAGAGTTAGAGAAGGTCAGTAATGTCCAAAGATGATAGGGATGGCCAAGGAATAAAGGAAATGAGACAGGTCACTCCCAAAGGAATGAAAGCCCCCAAAATGGTTATTTTGTTTTGTATTGTTTTGTTTCTTCTCAAGCAAGGAAGTTTTGCTTGTCCAAGGCAAAAGTGGCTACTTTTCTAAAAGAACTGTAGAAAGTCCTCTATCAGTACCTGAAAGAGCAAAGCAGCTGCCCATTCCTTTTATAAGGAAGAAATAGCCAAGGATGTCATGGAACCTGATCATTTTTTCTTTATTTATTTCCCATTCCAATCCGGCAGAAAGGTAATGTGAAGATGGGATTAACTCTCCCCTGCCCATTTTTAGATTCAATCACCAGAAGCGTGTATATACCCCACTTATCATTAAGTGAGAGAGGTCTGTATCCCACGTGTATGATAGTGGGTGATGAATTGGAATCAACTGACTGACCCTGGGCAGTCCTAAGCAAAACTTTAGTTGTAATTGGTCCACATAAAGTGGGATGAAGGCACAGGAAGTGACAAAAGGAATGGTCTTTAAAAGTGGCAAGAACTTCCTGTGAGGTGGTCTTTTGCCTTCAATTTGACCCTGGAGGAGCTCCTGCTCAGAACTTTGGACTGCTCTTAGAACTTTTCCCTTAGAACTACCAAGTGGGTGAGTGAAAAAAGGCTGACTTCCTTTTCCTGGTTTTCCCAGAGGTACTAGCCTCTGAAGAGACCTCCTCATCTTGGAGGAGGCCTCTGGGCTAAAACCCTTGTTTAATTTACCTCTGGGCCTCCTTTGCTGGGGCCTCTGAAGCCATGCCTGGTTCAGATCGGACCAGAGTAATTATCTTCTCTCTCTCTCTGATTTCCTTACTTTCACTCTTTCTCCTTTTTTAAATAAACTACCATAAAAACTCATTCTGACTTGATTAATAATTCCTGGTGACCACACTCTTATAAATTTAGTCCAATCCTTTAATATTTTACCCCTTAAGTAGAGCGAAGCTCCATGGACAAATGCCCAAAAGATCTGTCCAAGGTTGTGTCCAGGCTCTCATAGAGTAAATATCCAGTGGGGCAGCATTCAGGAGAACAGCTGCTGAGAACTGTCCAGCAGAACAACTGCTGGAGAAGACAAGTCTCCAAACAGAAATAGGCAGGGACAGCCCAACAGTGTCACCAAAAAATAGCAGGAACCCTGAAACTTCAGAGGTGAGCTGCCCCTACATATATATGCTCTGGCCAAAAATTCCCTATGCGTGTTCCTGTTCTTTGCACATGTCCACTCTTTTTGTTAATAATTCACATATTTATGGTAGAGTGTAGAATAGATTTCTAGAGGAAATGTTTTGTTGATACTTTTCTCACTATGCTATTTCATTCAATTCCTTTGTTTTGAACTAATTAAATCATCTAGAAGAATATTAACAGTAAACATAATAGTGAGGGCTCCCAGGCTGTGAGTCTGGACTCATACCTTGAATAATGAGGTAGCTAGCTTTTTCTGGTGATCCAAGCTCTGCTTTGGCAGAAGCTCCAAGAAACGATATTAGTTAATACCCTGGCACAATAAGAATTATATTACACACAGGTGACATGCAAAGTTATATTCTCAAATCATACCCTAGATTGTTAAATGGTGATGTAAAACTCTGTAATTAGCAGATACCTATCTTTTCCAAATTTGGTTATTGTTTCCTGGGTAATCTATTCCAGTGTCCTTCCCTTCTAGGGGGATCATAGAATATTATAGCTTAAGGGGACCTTAGAATCATGGATCAAAGGATGTCAGAAAGTATAGGAGGGGGGCAGCTGGGTAGCTCAGTGGATTGAGAGTCAGGACTAGTGACAGGAGGTCTGGGTTCAAATCTGGCCTCAGACACTTCCCAGCTGTGTGACCCTGGGCAAGTCATTGACCCCCATTGCCCACCCTTACCACTCTTCCACCTAGGAGCCAATACACAGAAGTTAAGGGTTTAAAAATGTAAAAAAAAAACAAAAACAAAAAACAGAAAGTATAGGAGGCTGAATTTGCCTTTGGGAACCAGGTCATGGAGTATGCTCAATATTGCTCTTCCTTCTAAATGGACCAGATAGACACTTTGGGACCTGCTTCCTACTGTGTGATGACTCCATGCCAAAAGAACATTGCATTTTGGTATGAGCAATTCAGCAAATTCTGAATGATCCTTTTGTGTCCCTTCCTTTTCCCAACCTTCAATTCTATGTCTTGAAAGCCTAGAGATCAGCTAGCAGGTTCTCCCTTGCCTAATAAATGCAATATATCATTTGGAAGATGAAGTCTCAGATCACCTCTGTCTCTAATATTGTCTGGAACCTAGAGGATGTTAGTTCTCTGCTGCTTGTTTCTCAGTTTCTTCTCAAGTCCTCATTTCTTCTCTCTCGTTTTCCATCCCCTTTCAGAACTGGAGGGTATCTCCTCTTGAGGTGAAGGGTATTTTTCTTCTTGCCCTTTTGCAAAGGGATTGGGGGCAGGGGGGTGGAGAGGGGAGAGAAAACAGCAGCAACTTCAGAGGATGAAAACCAAATCAGAATTAAAAGAAAATATAGAGAGCAAGTCAAAGTACTGTGTCCCCCAATTTCCGTCTGTTCAGCTCCAGCCCCACTGGCACCCCTGGTCACATGCTCCTTTGATATTCATACAGAGGCCAGATGCATTGCCACAGGTGTTCCACAGCAATTTAGAATTAGCTAATGAACACCCATATCGTAGTGTTAGCCAAATATGATTTACATTTTTTCATTAAAAATGTCACAGGAAGTCCAGTCTCCCAGCGTTAGAGCATTTGAAGCCACTGCCAACAGAGTACACTTTTGATATTAATTAAAGTGAAAGATGACAGCCCTAGGAAAAGGAACAATTTTTCCTCCGCTCAGATAAATGACCTTTCAGGAGTGCTTGTTCGTCATTTAGAGTTGGTCATTACCAGAAATTACAGAGTATTTTCAGTGAGGCTGAAATCTCTGCCTCCATTTTTTTCTGATATCTAACTTGGCCCTGGGGTGAAGTGGGGTTGTTTCCCTCTGGGCCCCACCTTGTCCCAATTTGACTCACCAGAGAGCTAGGACTCTTGCATCCTGATTGTTCTCTACTAGACCTTAGACTATTCTCCCTTCTTTCTCAAGGAGTTCAGTACCTGACTCCCAGGCTGCTTCACCAAACCATATCCTGCCACTAGGCTTGGGAACATTAAGTTATACATCACTCAAATATCTTTCTTTTCTAATGAAGCAACCCTCCTGGATGAATTCAGGGGAACCCCCCAAATTGAACTAAGAAGTTCAGTCAGTTTTCAGTTGTGTCCAATTCTTTGCGACTTTATCTGGGATTTTCCTGGCAAATATAATGAAGTGGTTTGCCATTACCTTCTCCAGCTTATTTTGCAGATAAGGTAACTGAGGCAAACAGGGTAAAGTAACTTGTCCAGAGTCACACAGCTAATAAGGTGAGATTTGAAGTCAGAAAGATTCATCAGCCCAGACACTTTATCCGCTGCCCCTAAAAGGATCCTAGGTTTAAATCCCCTTCTTAGTAGTAGTTATGTGGACCCTTTGCCATATGCCTTGCTGCTGACAGCTTCTTGCCACCAAGACCCCAAGAAAGGTAACCTCCAGGGAGACTACTCCAGAGATGAGAGAATTAATCCACTCAGTTTGGGGACTCATCCTGAGACTGCAATTCATCACATCTAGGAATTCCACCAGAACACCAGCACCTAGCCAGCAAGAGTATTGTCTTTCCTCCAGTTGTTGTGTAGATAGTCCACTCCATCCCCCAGGGCTGTCTAGCTCCTATTCAGGGCATACTAATTAGTACTGGGAAAGGCAAGGCACTTGAACATTCTATGGTTTCTCTCATAATCCCTGGGATTCTGTGTCATGGACTGCATCAACTTCAGCTTTCTTCCATTGCCCAGTTTCTTTGTCCCCATTTATGTAAGTCCCATCCAACTCTACCCTCGCCATTTATGTTATGCCCTATTTCACCTTCACTCTATTTTTAACAAACTACCCTTCATATTAGACCTCTTCCTCTCCTGTTCTTCCTATCTCCTGGCAGTCATGGAAACCTGTCTCTCCCTAGATGCCATTGAATCTCTGGCCTCCCCCTCTCCTGGCCTGGATGGTCCTACTGGCATGCCCCGAGGCATGCAGGGGCTGGAGAGGGGAAAGGCTGCTTGTTGCTCCACAATGCTACTTCCAGGGCCTCCTTTACACACTGAAATCTCTTTCTTTGAAGTTTACTCTGTCCAAATATATCACCCTATCAGGATTCTTGTGACTGTTTTCTACTGGCCCTGAGGCTATTCTCTTTCCTTTCTCAAGGAGTTCAGTAGCTGACACACAGTCATTTTCTCCAACCAAATCCTGTCCTTATCCTTAGAAACATTAACTTATACGTAACTGTCCCTTCTAATATCTTTCCTTCCCAATTAATCAGCTTCCTCTACTCTCCGGATCTGCACCTTCAGTCCATCTCAGCCAACCACAGAGATGGGTATATCCTTGCTCTCTACCCACGAACATTCTTACTTACTTCCACAATCTAAAGCCCTGACATTCTGATCTTCTTCCTCACCTCTAAACTCATTTTTCATCCTCTCTGCAACCTCAAGTCCCTCCACCTTTCCTGCTTGTCCAGTTATTAACTTCTGCTCTAGTCTCACTTTTTTTTAACTTCAAAATACTGACTTTTAGTTAATCAGTTCAACTTTTCACTGTCCTCTACTCTGGGACCCTTTGTCACCTTGTCCACTCATCCCTCCTTTTTTTTTACCACATTTATTTGTTTATTTGTTATATTAAAGTTCCTGTCCCTTCCCTCCCTGCACTAGAAAAGATATAATTTAATAACAAATATTTCTGTATATATAAACCTATGTCTTGATTGTTTCTACTTATTAGTTCTTTCTCTAGAGGTGGACACCCCTCTTTCTAAGTGGATTACTTTCACCATCTGCCTTCTCTGCCCTTGATCTCATGCTGCTGGAAGTCACCAGGAACCATGTTGCCTAGATAATCAACAAATTCATGCTATATAATTTCAACTGGGTTCTCACTGCTATATGCCAATTCTTTTTCCTAGTTAACTTTCTATCATACTCCCCTGTTTTAGGACCACTTGTTCCTAACCTTTCTTTTCTTAAACTACCTAGATCACCACCTCCCTCTTTTCAGCAGAGGACCTCACCTTATATATTTCATTGAAAAAATTGAGGCCATCCATTGCAAGCTCTCCCTTTGCATCATTCTGCTCTTCAAATCACCTTGGCACTACTAGCTCTATCCTCTTTTCTTTTGCTCCTATCTTGGAAAATGGGTGTCCTCTTTGTCAATTCTAACTCCCCTATTTGTTCCCTTTCATCTCTTCCTTTCTTTTTTAGAAATTGCTCCTTTGATTATCTCCTTTCTCCCTGTTTTTTAATTTTGCTATGTCCATTGGTTCTTTCCTTGTTGCCTGTGTAAGGATGGGATTTGTGTAAGGGGGATGGGACTAAAGGAGCCAGAGAAGGCAATTGCTGACAACTGCTGACAGTTGAGACTGTGAGGATTCTGGGAATTTCTCTGAAGAGGAAGAGGAGGAGAGGTCTTCTGGCAGAGGACTGGGAAGAGAGAGGAGGTGGACATCCCAACTCAGATCCAGTCCTGAGGGCTTCCTGAGGATCTTTCTTTTGGAAATTGAAACCCTAATTCCTTAGTCAAAGTCATTCCATCACATCTCACCCATCAAGACTTCAACCGCTGATTTAGCTAAGTTTTTAGACTCCATTTTGGGAGCAATTTCTTAGTCTCCTTCACCCATTACCCAACCTTGCTGAGAGACCCTTTCTGGTCTAACTTACAATTATAGAAAAGGATAGAAACAGAAAAATAGAAATAGAAACAGAAGGAGAAAGGGCGAGAGGAAAAACTAAGGAGTGGGAACTACTAAGGTTCCCACCTAAGTGATGGACCCCATAGGAATAGCGAAGAGGGCACCCCAAAATCCCTCTGCTCTTTACCCCTTTCCCCAATGCCTAATTTGCGAATAATAAAAAGCCATTCAATAGTCAGAAGTGTTCCAGAGAGCCTGAGAGATAATAAGGAAGAGGGGAACCACAGCTTGGTCTGGCTCCCACCATCTTGAAGCTAGACCCCCTGCTGTGGATATAACTGATTGGGGGGAGGTTTTTTGTGTACCCCATCCTTATTCAGGATCAGATTGGAGTGTCACATACCTCCTCTTATAAGGAAGCCTTGCCCTTAGCTCCTGTGGGGCAGCAGGACCATCTATGTCACCCAGTTTCAGGGTAACACCCCCTTAAAATCTCCCAATGTATATTTGACCCCAGGGGAGAGCTGGATGAGAGACTCACCACATAGACTTTCTCTATCTCCCTTCTATCAAACATCCATAACTGGCTCTTTTAATTGTAACACCTGCAAACATGCCTGAATCTCTCCTATTCTTTATTTAATAAAAACAAGTTTCACTTGACCATAGTATACCCTTAAGCTGTCTTTTTATATCTCTCCTCCTATCTAATCAGTGGATAGAACTCTGGACCAGGAGTCAGAAAGTCCTGAGTTTAAATCTTGCCTCTGACAATTCCTAGCTATATGACTCTGGGCATGTAACTTCCCTCTGCCTCAGTTTCCTCAACTATAAAATGGGGATTATGATAGTACCTATGTCCCAGGGTTGTTGTGAGGATCCAATGATATATTTATAAAGCACTTACCACAGCACCTAAGGCATAGTCAGTGCTTAATAAATACTTGTTCCCTTCCTCTTTCTCTGCCCGCCCTACTCCATTTACTCCTAAACTCCTAGAAAAATGGCTCTTTACTCCTTCCCTCACTTTTCTTCCACTCACTTCTCAGCCCATCAAAGTGATTTCTGATTTGCCATTCATTTGAAGTTACTTATTCTAAGGTCATCAATGATTTCTATGTTGCTAAATCCAATAGCAATGAGGGCAGTGGGTGGGTGCATCACACAAGAAAGAGGAGGGTCTTTCCTTTTACTTCTGATGCCCTATGTCATCCAGAATTCACCTCTTCACTAGAGAAAATAAAGAAGTGGCACAGAGAAACTCTCCCCAAAAAACTTCCTGCCAGTTCCTCATTTCCCCTTTTCTTTCCTAGCTAGATACAAATTTTCTCATCTCCCCTCTGCAAGAAAGAACCAAATCCCCATTCTGCTCCTTGAAGGAAAACACTGTTTGACCTTTGTCTTTTTATCTTCTGCACCAAGAATAATGTAACACGTTAACACAGTAAGCCCTTAATAAATGCTTATTGATTGATATCTTTCTGTAGCCTTATTTTCACATCATTAAAATGGGAGGTTGGAATTGAGGACCCTTAAGGTTGCTCCATATCTAAATCCTATCATTCTCCAAGAAAACCCAGATCTTGAGGAGTCAATCAGAGCATCATGATCTTATCCAGGGGAAATGATGACCTAACCAACTGAGCCAAAATCTGCTCCTGCAAAGATGTCTAGTTACAAATATTGGAGGATCTGATTACAGGTCAGAAATTGAATTCATCTTAATAAATAAGAGGCAGCATGTTCTAGTGGAAGGAGTATTATCCTTGGAGGCAAGAGACGGGTTCAAAAGCTGGCCTCAGCATTTAATAGCAGTCCCACTGACATCTCAAACTGCAAGTGTAAATTATTTTATCTTTCTGAAACTGTTTTCTCATCTGTAAAATGGGGATAATAATACTTTCATTATCTACCTCATTGGGTTGTTGAGAGGAAAAGGATTAATAAACCTCGAATACTTTAGAAATCTGAGCTTTAATCATGAATGGGGGTGCTCAGGCTGTGAGAAGAGATATAACTCAGAGGAGAAACCACAGATGAACAAAACAATAAGAAAGATCAGAAAAGGAAAGTTCAATTTAGCATATCAGAGAGAATAAACTACAGAAAAGTACTTGTTCTATCTCTTAATTTGGGATAAGTCATAGATGCTGGTCTCATAATAAGTTAGTGCTTCTTCTACCACTACTGAGGAAAAAAAAGGGGAGATGCACATTGGAAGAACCAAACCACTTCTTCCAGGGCTGCCAGACCCACTTTTTTGGTCCCATCAGGCACTGGGGCATATATATATATATAAATTTAGCACACTAAGATCAATTCTCTACAATTGATGGGTCCTTGGCTGCCACCAAGAAACTCTCTGAAGTTCTAGGTCTACTATTGTAGCCATATTCCCTCTGGTACTCTCCACACAGGTTCAGACAGTTACCTCTCCAAGTTTTCCTCTCACAAGAACTTATATTTTCACTTTAAGGGTGACTCAGAAAAAAAAATCCTGTAATATAACATTTCTAGCAAGATCTAGGATAACTATGTATCCAAATGTATGTGTGTATGTTTATAAATATCAGGAACAGAGGAGTGGAATAAGCGTAAATTATTATTTTTTAAAATATAAGCCCTTACTTTCTTAGGAACAATTCTAAGACAGGGTGGCAAGGGCGAGGGAAACAGAATTTAGGGACATGCTGAGGATCACATAGCCAGGAAGAATCTGAGGCCAGATTTAAACCCAGGTCCTTCTGACTTCAGTCCTCAAGCTCTATCCACTGTGCCACCTCTCTGCCCTCAGAATAAGCATTTTTAAGCACCCACTATGTGCCAGGCACAGTGCTACGTGCTTTACAAATATTGTCTCATCTGATCCTTTGAGGTAGATTATTATCCCCATTTTCCTCAGCTGGAGAAAATGAGGCAAACAAAAGTTAAGTGGCTTAAGTTTATTGTTGGTTCTAAGAAAAGGAGGTGTGATTCTGAGTTCCCTGTGTACACCCCTGGTCTTTCCCATGTGGATGGATAGGTCCCATGTGGAGTAAATTCAGCTGCTGGCCTTGTGGCAGAGGTCACCAGTCCTGGAAAATGAGGGTACGCCCTTCAATTGAAGAATGGCTGAACAAATTGTGGTATCTGTTGGTGATGGAATACTATTGTGCTCAAAGGAATAATGAACTGGAGGAATTCCATGTGAACTGAAAAGACCTCCGGGAACTGATTCAGAGTGAAAGGAGCAGAGCCAGGAGAACATTGTACACAGAGACTGATACACTGTGGTACAATCTAATATAACAGACTTCTCTACTATCAGCAATGCAAGGATCCAGAACAAGGCTGAGGGACTTATGAGAAAGAAAACTAGCCACATTCAGAGGAAGAACTCTGAGAGGAGAAAAACAGAAGAAATGGGGATATTATTGGGGATGTAGACACTAAATGATAACTCTAGTCCAACTATCAATAATATGAAATTAGGTCTTGATCAATGATACATGTAAAACCCAGTGGAATTGTGCATCTGCTTAGGGGTGTTAGGGGGATTTGGGGGAAAGGGAAATAACATGAAAAATGTAACTATGGGAAAATATTCAAAAATAAAATAAATAAAATTTTAAAAAATCTGGGCTTTCTCAATTATGGCTTCTTTGTGAAGATATGAACTTTTGTTATAATTGGCAGGAATTTTGTATAGGATTATTGCCATAATGTAACATTTTAGCAGATTATAGATTGGGTAGGCAATGGGGGTCAAGTGACTTGCCCACAGTCACACAGCTGGGAAGTGTCTGATACCAGGTTTGAACCCAGGACCTCCCATCTCTAGGCCTGGCTCTCAATCCACTGAGCTACCAGCTGCCCCCCAGATTGTCCTATTTTAATGGATTTTTGGTGAACCCTTCCTTGATGAGCCACACATCTGAACCTCCCTAATGAGGTGAACAATGCCTTACAAAAGTAGTAGACAAATATCAACATTAATGTATAAAGGATCTATGTATGAGGTACAATAAAAAAAGGATCAGATTTGGAGTCAGAAAGACCCGAGTTCAAATATAACCTCAGACACTAGCTATGTGACCCTGGGCAAATCACTTAACTTCTTTCTACCTCATTTTAGGGTTGAGGAAACTGAAGGAGTCAGTGGTTGAGTGATTTGCCCAGGATCACAGATCAAGTGTCTGAGGTCCGATTCAAGTTCAGAGTTTCTTGGCATCATGTGGTGCTCTATTCACTATGCCACCTAGAACTGGAAAGGACTTCAGAGATCTTCCAGTTTAAGCCCTCATATGACAGATGAGGAACCAAGACCTTGCTCTAAGCATCAGAAGCAAGATAGGAACTCAGATCATCTGACCAAGCCAATATGCCTTCCACTCCATCAAAATTCATCTTACTTTAATTACTGGGGGTCAAGAGATGGAGTAAGCAAAGAGGAGGTGGTTTGAGGAAAGGAACTTTCAGCCCTAGGATGATGTCAAAGATGGAAAAGACTTTTGATCTAGTCACTAGTGCAATCCAACAATTCAATAATCAATTATTAAGCACCTTCTACCTGCAATTCCTGCCCTTGGCGAGGGGCCAAACTGAAATGAGCCAGTGAGAGCCTGTCTCCTGGCTGCCTGGCTTCCTTTCCTTTTGCCTCTCTCACCTGGTTCTTCCTGTGCCCATGTCTGTTGGATCACATGCCAGTGGGCAGCAAGCACACTGGGGCTCAGCGGTAACACATGCCATCCTGCTAGCCCAGCACGAGAAAGCACAAGACATGATGGTACATCGGCTAATTGGAATGTACCCCAGATGGATCAGTAGCTCAAGTCACACACAGCAAACACTCAGGCTTTAGATTTTCATCTATAGCTTAATCCAGATTTCGACATTTGGGTCCCCGGGGAGATTTTCTTATCACAGAGAACTACTGATTGGCCCCTCCTCCGCTCCCTCCCCTGTCGCTTTTCACTCCTTGTTCTCACTCCTCCACTACCGCGCTCAGAAGGCAAATCTGGCTGAATAACCCATCTCTGAGGGGGAGTGCAGAGTGGAGCAGGCCAGTCACCAGGGGATGGTGGCGAGACTGCTGGAGACAGAGTCAGAACACCTGGGTTCTGATCCTGCTTCTGTGGCGGATTCTCTGAGAAGGATACTTTGCCTCGTGGGCTTGAAATTCCTTATCCTTATAACGAGGAGGTAATCTCTAAATTCCTTTCTAAACCGTGAACATTCAGTGGTTTTGTGTTCAGCTTTTAAGGTGACATCGTTTTTCTATCTAAGTGGTCCCATCTTTAAACCTCACCTACACACATACACGGAATTCTATTCAGGGATGCTCTGTTCTTTCCAAGAATTGTTTTGGTCTGGACAGTGAGCAAGCTAAGTCAACCCCTTACATATGGGAACTCAATAGGTATTTTGCAATGGATCCACTATTCATCTCTTAACATCGACACTTAACGCAGTGAGTTCACAGAACATGAGCTTACATCTCCATACTCTTACTCAATTATAAAAAGGTTTCTATCCCCTTGTGAAATAGTCCCCAGCACACTAGTATAATAGGTATATATTATTGTGTATATAATAATATATGATATAATAAGAAGTATAATAAGAATAATAGTGAGATAGGCACTTGTCCCAGGACTATTTCTATTTGAACTCCCCTGAAAAAGATGAGAATGAAATAACAGAAATAACTCACATTTATATGCAACTTGCAGGTCCGTAAAGCACTTGCTTCACTTGTGGGGCAAATGAAATGATTCCTATTTTAAATATGAGGAAACCAAGGTTCTGAGATTTTAAGCAATTTGTTTCTGGTCATACAGCTAACAGGAATCAGAGCTGGCACTCAAGCCCTCATTTTCATGCTCCAAAAGCTCAATATGAGTATATGGTATGATATTGCAAGCCAAAGTTCATGAAGTCTTTAGGTTTTATTAAGAGAGGCCCCAGGTTCCAAAGGACTAATGAAAAATTCTATCCACTTCCACATAAAGAACTGACAGAGTATGAATGAAGACTGAAGCATAGGTTTTGTTATTTTTTTTTACTTGATTAGTTCTTGGGGTTGTTTTTTTTGTTTTGTTTTTTGGTCTATTTTCTTTTGCAATATGGTTAATATGGAAATATGTTTTTCATGACTGAACATGCATAATCTATACAAAATTGCTTGCCTTCTCAAGAAAGGGAGGAGGGAGAGAGGGAAAGGATTTGGAACTCAAAAAAAATTTTTTAAGTTTATTTAATTAATTTAGGATATTGTTTCATGGTTACATGAATCATGTTCTTTCCCTCCCCTCCTTCCACCCTCCTCCCTTAGCCAACAAGCAATTCCGCTGGGTTTTACATGTGTCATTGAACAACACCTATTTCCATATTATTAATATTTGCACTCGGGTGGTTGTTTAGAGTCTACATCCCCAATCATATCCCCATCAAACCATGTGATCAAGCAGTTGTTTTTCTTCTATGTTTCTACTCCCACAGTTCTTTCTCTGGATGTGAATAGCATTCTTTCTCTTAAGTCCCTCAGAATTGTCCTGGATCATTGCACTGTTGCTAGTAGAGAAGTCCATTATGTTCAATTGTGCCTTAATGTATCAGTCTCTGTGTACAATGTTCTCCTGGCTCTACTCCTTTCACTCTGCATCAATTCCTGGAGGTCTTTCCAGTTCTTTTCCTCCAGTTCTTTATTCCTTTGAGTTCTTTTCCTCCAGTTCTTTATTCCTTTTCCTCCAGTTCTTTATTCCTTTGATGGTATTCCATCACCAACAGATACCACAATTTGTTCAGCCATTCTCCAATCGAAGGACATTCTCTCATTTTCCAATTTTTTGCCACCACAAAGAGTGCAGCTATAAATATTTTTGTACAAGTCTTTTTCCTTATTATCTCTTTGGGGTATAAACCCAGCAGTGGTATGGCAGGATCAAAGGATAGGCAGTCTTTTAACGCCCTTTGGGCATAGAGGAACTCAAAAAATGTTTAAATGAATGTTAAGAATTATTTTATATGTAATTTAAAAAAAGAAAAATTTCCCCCAAAATTCTAATTAAAAAAAAAAAAAGAAAAGAAAGCCCCCCTAAGGCAGCTTCATAATTCAGTACATTGAGAACTTGGCTTAGAGATGGGAGGTTCTGGGTTCAGATTTAGCCTCCAATACTTCCTAGCTATATTACCCTGGACACGTCTTTTAACCTATATTGCCTAGCCCTTTCTGATCTTCTACTTTTGAATCAATATGCAGTATTGATTCTAAGACAAAAAGGAAGGACTAAACAAAAAAAGAAAAAGAGAGAGGCCCCACTCTCACAACTAGAGAGGCAATGGTCCCCCCGAAACCCTGCTCTAGTAAAGCCACATCTACAACCCGTTTGTTTGCCCAGGCACATTTTGGAAAGAACATGGATAAACTGAAGAACACCCAGAAGGTGATAAAGAGAATAAAAGGTCTTAAGAGCATTCTATATAAAGATCATACTATATAATGATCATTCTATGTGAAGATAAACTGGAGAAGACTTGGAATGGGGTGTTGATAATTGTCTTTAAGTATCTGAAAGGATGCCATGTAGAAGATGTATACTTTTTTAGAATGGCCCCTAAAGAGAAAAACACATAACGTAAAGAGACAAATTTAGGTTTTATGAAAGGAGGAATTTCTCAACAATGAAACTTGTCCAAAAAAGAGAATGTGCTGCCTTGGGGAGAGGTAGAGCCTTCAAGAGGGCTCAAGGCAAAGGCTAGATGACTACTATTAGAATACTGTAGAGAAGAATTCTTATTCAGGAAAGGCTGGGACTAGAAGGTCTCTGGATGTACCTTCCAACCCTGGGATTCTGTTTTTTTGTCTTCTAATTTCCAGATCCAATACTCTTGTCATCATAGCATGTGTTAGTGAGCCTTGCTCTAGAGCAGTGGTTCCCAAACTTTTTTGGCCTATCAACCCCTTTCCAGAAAAAATATTACTTAGCCCCCTGGAAATTAATTTTTTTTAATTTTAATAGCAATTAATAGGAAAGATAAAAGCACCTGTGGCCATCACCGCTCTCCTGGATCACTGCTGCACCCACCAGGAGGTGGTAGCACCCACTTTGGGCTTGAGGTCAGATAAGATTTGGATAAGTGTGAGGCAGGGTGAGAACATCATAGGGCAGAGAACTGTGTAAGCAAGGCAGAGAGGCAGGACTGAATGTCACATAGTGTGGAGGAAAAGGAAAAGACTGGCCTGACATGGAGACTACAGGATCCACCCAAGTTCTTTGAGAGAATTAGTGGGGGGAGCCAGGGCTACAAATTGAGATTTTTGCTTCCGACCCTACTTCCTAGCTATCTCTAGCTTGTTCCATGGCAATCTCAAGGTGCAACCACAGAAGTGACAACTAAACCTAACTCCAAATGTTCCTAACAATTTTTTGCCATCTATATAGGTCCCCACCTCTCTCAGGCAGAAGTTGTCTCTGATGTGTGTGGGTTGCCAAGCATAGAAGAGCCAAGCATTAAAAATACCTACTATGTGCCAGGTTTTGTACCAAGTGCTCTACAAATATCTCATTTAAAGACAATATTTATTGGGACATTCTTGAAAATATGAGTAGTCAGGTGTTCTGATCCCCAAATCACAGAATCTGAGAGGTGAAAGGGACCTCAGTGACCTTCTAACCCACCTCGCCCAATCCACATCCCTCCATAATGTTGTACTATAAATAAACCATCTAAAGTGGCTCCTTCTATTCTATCCAAATCTCTGAGTCATCTTGGATTTTTCTCTTTGTTTCCATATTCCATCGACTAAAAAGTCCTATCGTTTTTACTACATACTATAATAAGTCACTCATGTTTGTTATTTGGCCCTTTGGCCATGGTTCCAGATTGCTCTCCAAAATGGTTGTATTAGTTCACAGCCCCACCAATTGTGTATTAGGGTCCCAATCTTTCCACACACCCTCCAACATTTAACATTTTCCTTTCTCTGTTATATTAGCTAGTCTGATAGGTGTGAGGTTATATTTCAAAGTTATTTTAATTTCTCTAATTAATTTCTCTAATTCTCCATGTTTAAACAACAATAACTCCAATACTTATTTGGAACATTTTTATATGACTAAAGATAATTTTAATTTCTTCAACTATTTATATCCTTTGACCATTTGTCAATTGGGAAATGCTTTGTATTCTTATAATTTTGACTTCATTCTCTTTATAATTGAGAAATGAGTCCTTTGTCAGAAATATTTCCTATAAAAAATTTCCCAATTATTTCCCTTCAAATCTTGTTTGCATTGGTTTTGTTTGCACAAAGGTTTTTTTAACTTAATGCAGTCAGTTATCTATTTTACCTCTTGCAATGTTCTCTATGTCTTCTTTGGACTTAAATTTTCCCCCTAGCTATCAATTTGACATGTAAACTATCCCATACTCCCCTAATTTGTTTATGGTTATCAACTTTTATTTTTGAATCATGTATCCATTTTGGCTTTACTTTGGTAAAAGGTATTTACCTTGGTAAAGGGTGAAGTATTGATTTGTGCCTACTTCTGACATATTGTTTTCCATTTTTCTCAGTAGTTTTTGTTGAATAGTGAGTTCTTCCAAAAGCTTGAATCTTTGAGTGTGTCAAACACTGTTACTATGGTTATTTACTACTGCATTTTGAACACCTAATCTATTCCATCAATCCATGAATCTATTTCTTAGCCAGTACTAAATTGTTTTGATGGTTACTACTTTATCATACAGCTTGACATCTGGTTCAACTAAGACATCTTCCTTCTTTTTTTTTTATGAATGCCCTTAATATTCTTGTTCTTCCAAATGACTTTTATTATTTTTTTTAACTCTACCAAATAAGTTTTGGGTAATTGATTGGTACAGCACAGAATAGGCCATTAACTTGGATAGAATTGTCATTTTTCTTAAATTGGCTCAGTCTATCCATGAGCAATTAATGTTTTTCCAATCATTTAGATCTGATTTTATTTCTATGAAAAGTGTTTTGTATGGAAAGACTTCCAGGAATTGATGCAGAGCGAAAGGAACAGAACTAGGAGAACACTGTACACAGATACTGATACATTATGGCACAATCAAATGTAATAGACTTTTCTACTAGCAGCAATGCAGTGACCCAGGACAATCCAGAGGAAATTTTGAGAAAGAATGCTAAACACATCCAGAGAAAGAACTGTGGGAACAGAAATGCAGAAGAAAAACATGATCACGTGGTTCGATGGGGATGTGATTAAGGTTTTGATGTTAAAAGATCACTCTATTGTAAAGATGAAAAATATGGAAATAGGGTTTGAACAGTGATACATGTATAACCCAGTGAGTGGCGTTTAAGGCTCTCACGACCAAAAAGGTTGCCAACCCCTGTGCTAGATGCTTGGGATATAAAGACAAAAATGAAGCAATCCTTGCTCAAAGATACTCAAGGGAAATAATAAACATGCAGAAAAGTGAATAGAAAACATATTAATAAATATTATTTATGAATGTGATTCATTCACTAAAAATGAATGAATTCATTAATTTCAGGGGATGACAGAGACCAAGAAAGGTCTCTTGATGGAAGCAGCACTTGAGCTGAGTCTATGAGGAAGCTAGGGATGCCAAGAAGTAGAAGCGAGTAGAAACAACATGGGGGACAACCAGTGCAAAGACCCAGAAGCAAGCCAATTTAACAAGAATGTGGAGTACGTGAGAAGAAAAAGATGTGAAATCTAGAAAGATAGGTTGGAGCCACATGGCAGACAAGTTTAAAGACCAAAGTCAGGGAAAGGGGTGAGTTTCAAGGGAAAGATAACAAGTTCCATCCTGAACTTGAGTTGGAGGGAACAATGTCTAGCCATCAACTGGTGATGCAGGATTGAAACCTAAGAGAGAAATGAGCTCTGGACATAAAGATTAAAGAGTCACTTGCCTAAATAAGGTAATCAAAGTGGGGAGCTGACAAGACTAGCAAGAAAGGGAATAGAGAGAGTACAAGAGGCTGTCTTGTAGGTGCCCTTCTCATGCACACCTACAAATAATGAGAGACTTTAATCAAGCAGCGTAGTAAATGGAGTGACAATAAAAGATTCCCTCATGCCCACAGAGGGCTCATTCTCCCAAAAGTTACATTGGGGGGGGGGGAGATATACACAGGGAAAACACAAGATTAAGTAACATGCCTGGAGGGCACACACCCATAAAGACTGTCAGTAGACAGGGAATATGAGTAAAAGGTCATATATAGAGGACAACCTCCTATCTCAGTGGAGGAGACAAAATGGTGCCAGCTGAGACCAGTTTTGGATGTTGCTCTCTTCTCTCCTTGACTACTTTCCCTGCCTTGAATCCCTTAACCAACAATATTGTCAGATCATAGATTTGAAGCTAGAAGCGACCTGAGAGGTTATTTAATCCAATCCTTTCATTTGACAGATGAGGAACTGAAGTCAGCTGCATATATTCAGGAAACTCTGCTTTCTGTTCTGCTCAAACACTGACACTCACTTGTGAGGGTCCTTCACTAATCCTCTGGCCACTTGAGTCTTGGTAATACTATCCATCTTTTCTCATCTACAACCCCTTTGGCTACCAGTCTATGGTGACATATTCACATGTAGACAAATCTGAAAGTTCATCTTCTTGAGGCAAGATAGTGATCCCCTGACCATAGATATCCTGCATAGATTCTGTACCCTCAAATTACCATCTGTCTTCTTCAAGTGCAGCAACACTAAGATATCTGGATTTTTAGAAAGCATATGAAATTAAGTCAGGTCTTCTGGTGCCTTCCATCAGCCTTATCTGGTTCTTTAGTTCAGTTCCTTCTGTCTTGCTCCATTCCCATGTCCTAACTAATTCTGAAAAGGGCTCTGAGGGGTCAAGTAGGGACATTCCCATGAGAAACATCAGAAATATCTTATATTGGACCCTGACCAGTAGGTTTGTTAGGGTGACAGACTGCCCTTCATGAATAACTATTAGCACAGGATCACCAGTTCCTAAAAGTGGGTTGAGTACCATATTATTGGAAAATGGGAATGAATTTTCATTATTTCTTTAATATGATGGTTTTCCTAAGTAGGGTTTACTCAGAATGATGCTGCTATATTTGTCAGTATGCCTCTTATATCATCTAAAGTTGATCCTTCTCTAACAATGAAGTTTTTTTAAAATCATTTCATGGTGCTAAGAAGGATTATGAAAAGTTATCACTTCAGAGAGGCTGGAATACCCAAGTTCTCACAATGAATATGTAAGCGAGTATATTAAATAAAAGGGGTCTTACATGCTACCTGAATGTGGAGGTTATTCTAAAAAATTAGGCAGAAGATGATGAGGACCTGAACTCAAGTGGCAGCAGTGGGAATGAAAAAGAAGGCACAAAGAAGCTATAATAACATATTAAGATCATACACTATGGTCAAGTTGGATTTATATTATTAATTTAGAGTTGGTTCAATATTAAGAAAACTATAACCAAAATGGGTCATATTAATAACAAAAATCAATTTTAAAATTACACAATTATGTTGATAGGTATAGGAAAGGCTATTGATAAAAAGTATAATATATTTATATAAATACAATTTAAAAACAGTACATAGAGCTTTCCTTAATATGATCAATAATTTCTATTTAAAACCAATAGCTGTGAATTATCTATAATAGAGAAACACTAGAAGTCTTTACAATAAGATTAAGAGAAAGGCAAAGATCTACCACTAGTATTTAAGATGTCTCAGAAATACAGACTATGGCAACAATAAGAAAAATAATTTGAAGGAAGAAGCATAGGCAAAAAGGAAACAAAATTTCCCTTTTTGCAAATTATATGATATTGTACTTAAAGGACCCTAGAAAATAAACAAAAAATTAATTGGGGCAATTAACTAAAGCAAAATAGTAGTATATAAAATAAATCCATAGAAAACATCAATTTTTCAGTAAATTACTACTGCAATTCAACAAGAAGAGATAGAGAACTTCCATTCAAAAGAACTATAGAATATATAAAATATTTAGGAAACTTTTTACCAGGAAACATACAAGAAACATATAAATTCAACTCCCAAACACTCTGCAGAAATAAAAGCCAACTTCTTTGGAAATCTATTAAATGAGAAGGTGACATCAAGATGGTAGAGAGAAAGAAAGATTAGCATCTAGCATGCCCCTCAAACTTCTTTGACAAAGATGTAGGGAATACACCAAACTGAATTCTGATCAGGAAAGCCCTGTGAGTAATTTTTTCAGCGTAGGACAACTAGGGAAATGAGCAGAGAGGTCTGTGGGCACCATGGATCTATCCAGGAGTTCAGAAGAGCATGGAGCATCCCTGTATCTAGGGACATCTCAAGGTATCTGTATGCAAGCACTGGATGTAGAAACAGAAGCCATCTGTCATCTCTGTCACCCACTACCTATTTCTGAGTCACAGATTCAGAGTAGAAAGAAACAGTTGTAAGTATTTGCCTTAGCTATGTACTGAGCATGGAACAAGTTCTTGGAAGCTCTGTGGTTCTGATCCCAGGAGCAGAGCTTAGCCAAAGCAGAGCTGGCAATTCAGATACTCTGTACCAGCAAAACTTTCTCATGGGTCAATAGTGGCTTAGTGAAGGAGGAGTCTACTGAAATTTCCAACTAGAAACAAGCCAAAAGACACAAGCTAGATGAGGAACTTGCAGTACTCAGACAAGGAGGGCAATGAATAGACCTTCCCACAAATGACACAAATTTAGGGGCGCTGAAAACTTGCAGGATCATAGTGGAGCTATGAAAGCAGAAGGGTATAAGATGATAGACTAAGCTCAGGCCAAATACTCCCACCAAAAGTGAGCAGAACCCAGAGCCAACATAAAGTCCCCAGTCAAGAATGGTTGGAATAATGAACAATCAGTGAAAGAATCTAATCATAGTTATTATATTGATGATGCAGCTTAAGATACAAATACAGAAAAAGAGAGTGATTCCAAAATATTTACAAGCAAAGCCTCAAAGGAAAAAAATAGACACAACTCTGTCAAGAATTCCTAGAAGATTTAAAGAAAGAGGTACAAGTGAGAGCAAGGAGCTAAAAGGGTTTTATTTTATTTTATTTTTTAGTAAAATGAGAATAGTTGAAGAATGAGAAAACAGACAAGAGCCAGGAATGAAAGATATGATTATCAGCTTGACAAAATACAAACAGAGTATTACTCAGGAAACTAATTCCTTGAACATTGGAATTGGAAAAGTGAAAGCTACGAGACAGCAAAAAATAATAAAGCAAAGTTGAAAGATTAAATGTAATAGAAGAAAATATGATATACAGGAAAAACAACTGACATGTAAGACAGATCAAGGAGAGACAATTTAAGAATCATTGGATTACTTGAAATCTATGAATGGAAAAAGAACCTAGATATCATATTTGAAGAAATCACAAAAAAGCATCCAGATTTATTATAACCAGAGGATAAAGTAAAAATTGAGAGAATCCACTGGTCATTAAAAGAAGCTCCAAAATGAAAACTCCCAGGAACATATAGCCAAAATTCAGAGTGCCCATGTCAAGGAAAAAATATTGCAAGCAGCCAGGAAGAATGAATTCACTAGGAGCTTCATCATGACTGCACAAGATTTAGGAGCAAGCACTCTAAAGAATCAGAGAATTTTAAAAATGATATTTCAGAAGGCAAAGGATTGAGGCTTACATTCAAAAGTAATCTCTGCAGAAAAACTGTATTCCTCTTAAGAGGGGAAAATGTATTTTTAATAAAATAGAAGACTTCCAAGAATTTATGGCAAAAAGAACAGAAATGTAGAAAATGTAACATACATACAGAAGTCAAGAGAAGTAAAGAAAAAATAAACACGTGGGAGAAATCATAAAGGACTAAATAAGGTTAAACTCTTTACATTCAATGGATAGCCAAACAAATGAAGTCAGCATTCATTTTTAATCTTTCAGTCAACAAGTACATATTGAGCATTTACTATGTGCCTAGCATTAAGCTGGGTACTATGTATAATAAAAAGAATTATCAGACAATATTCACCTTTAATATAGTAATTCGTCTTTAATATAATAATAACATCAATATGGTGATTTGTGGTTATAAAGTGATTTTTATTCATTATTTCTTTTAAATTTCTCATGAGGTAATTATAATAATTCATATTCATGAACTCTAACACTTGCAAAGCATTTTCCTCTTATTAGCCATAAGCTATAGTTTCACTAACTCCTCCTGGACATCTCAAACTAGATGGCCCATCAACATTTCAAACTCAAAATGTCTAAAACAGATTTCATCATCTTTTCCCCTGAACCTTCCCATCTTCTTTATTTTTGCTTTATTGTTGAAGAGATCATAATCCCCACTTTCACTCAGACTTATAACCTTAGTGCCATCCTCAACTCCTCACCCTCACTCACTGTAAATGAATTGGTTGTCAATTCCTATAGTTTTTGCCTTCACATCGTCACATATGTACCCTTCTCTCCACCTCCCTAGTTCAGATCCTCATCATTCCTTACCTGAATCATTGCAATAACCTAACTAACCCTCAAGTTTCTCTCTCCCCTTCCATCTATCCTCCTCTCCATTGCCAAGAAGATTTTGCTAAAGGGCAGCTCTGACTGTGCTATCCCCTTGCTCAATGAGCCCTGATGATCTCTATTTCCCCTCAAATCCAACATAAACTCTGACATGCTCTTCACAATCTATTCCCTTTCTACCTTTCCAGTCTTTTTATATTTTACTCCTTTCCATGCACTCTAGGATCCAGCCACCCTGTCTGACTTCCTGTTCCTTAAAATTTACAACTCTATGCCTTTGTATGTGTTGGTTCCCTATTTCTGGAAGGCTCTGTCCCTTTGCTTCTATCTTTAAGTTCTTTTTCTTCTTCAAGACTTGGCTCCTACCATCCATAGGGGACCTCCAGCTACTAGTGACTTCTCTCAGATTGCCTTCCATCTACTTTGAACATGTCCTACACAATGTCTATCCCATTTGAATGTAAGTTACTTGAGGGTAGAGATCACTTTTTGCCTTTCTTTGTAGCTTTAGAGCTTCTCACAGTGCTTGGTATGTAAAAAACTTTTAATAAATGTTTGTTGATTATTGACTTATAATTATTATTATCCTCATTTTCTTTTTTTAATAGAATTAGAATTTCCTCAATTACATGAAAAAACAATTTTTAACCTTTTTTTAAAGTTTGAGCCAAATTCTCACCCTCCCTCCACTTCTCCTTTCTGAGATGGCAAGAAATTTGCTACATATTTTACATGTGTAACAGTATAAAATATCATTTCATATTAGTCATTTTGTGAAAAAGAACTTGAACAAACAAAAGTGCAGAAACAAAGATATAATATATCTTGGTCTGCATTCAGGTTTCATCAGTTCTTTCTCTGGAGGCAGCTGGCATTTTTCATGATGTGTCCTTGAATAAGTATTTATCACATAATATTGCTGTTACTGTGCACAGTGTTCTGGTTCTCCCACTTTAGTTTGTATCAGTTCATATAAGTCTTTCCAGGTTTTTCCTAAATCATCTTCATCATTTCTTATAGCACAGTAGTTTTCAATTACAATCATATGCCACAACTTGTTCAGCCACTCCCAATTGATGGACACTCCTTCCAATTCATTGCCACCACAAAAAGAAAAAAAAAAAGAGCTGCTATAAATATTTTTGTACAAACAAGTCCTTTTCTCTTTTTCTTTAATCTCTTTCGGATATAGACCTAGTAGTGGTATTGCCGAATCCAAGGGTATGCACAGTTTTGAAGTATTTTAGGCATAGTTTCAAACCTTTTTCCAGAATTTATCTTCATTTTCTAAATAAAAATACAGAAGCACAGATAGGTCAAGTGATGTACCTCAAGTCATATAGCTCACATGGGGGTGACATATAGTCAGTTAAAGACCTACCATGCAAAGCTTTGTATCTACTGCTCAGTTTTCATATTGAGTTTTTTCTCCTAAAAGTCAATTATGCAAAAATCTTGTGTTTGAGTTTTCTCTGCTTTTCAGTTTTTCTAAAACTGATTTTCCTCCTCTTTGTTGAGACTCTTTAATTGATTCTCAGGCTTTCTTCATGTACTTATAAATTTCTATCAAGTGGACTCAGTTATATTAAGAAATTCTAAGACTTTTAATATAATAATGAATAAGGTTTTCCTACACTCTCTATTTCCTTTTTCAAGATAAATAGATGAGGTGAAGTAATATTACATAATAGAATATAGGGTGCATTGGGAGGGTTGTTTTAATATAGTTGGATGTGAAATGTGAGCAGTGAAAAATAGTTTGTTTTGAAGAAAGAGAGAGGTGAGCAATTTCACTTGGCTTGGGATTTCTGATGTTGATGTTACAAGCATATAGCCCTGTAGGAAGCCCTGAATAAATGTGGTCTCCAAATTAGTTTTTAGAGGCAGCTGTTGTGGCAAAAAGAGCATAGACCCAGAAGAACCGGATTGTAGCTCTAGTTCCAACCTATAGTAGTTGTGGGAATTTGGTCAAGTCATTTCATCAGTTTCTTCACCTGGAAAATGGTGATAATGATATCTAGGATAACTAACTCATAGGGTTACTGTGAGGAACAAAGAAAATGATGGATATAAAAGTGCTTTGTAAATTATAGAGTGATATATATATGAGATTTTTATTATTATTATACCAACAAATTTGAAGTCTTTAGATTTAAGCTTTGAGATTAGTTTGGAAATATTCATGTTTTTAATCAGAACTCATGTCTCTGAGCTTTTTCTTAGAAATTCATTCAGATATGGGAAGGGAGTGGCAGGGAAAAACCAGCCTCACATAAATATGTAGCTATAAAAGGAAAGACTATTTTAATAAATAAATAACATTTTAGTATTATTATGAAAGTTTTGACCTTATAGACCCCCTGAAAGGAACTGTGGACCCCATTTTGAGAATAACTGGCATAGTTGATCTTAAGGTTCTCCAGATCAATTCAATTCAACAAATATTCTGTGATTTCAGATGTAATCTCTTCAGTTTAAAGTCCCCTAGCGCTGTTGTTTTCCTTGTTTGGGACAATATACCTACCTCTCTTGCCACAGTCTATGATCCCATTAGCTTTTTCATCTTCCAGGTCACTCTGGCAATTTGTACTGAGTCAGGAGATTTTGGTGTGAATCCTTGGCCATCCCACTCAATAGCTGTGTGACCCTACAGCTGTGTGACCTCACTGCATCTAAGAGTGATTGCTAAGCTGCAAAATGAGAAGTTTGGACTAGAATGATCTATAAGGTCCTTTTCAATTCTAAATCCATGATCCTATGGTTTTTATCTGGACTTCAGTTTCCTTCTCTGTCGCATAAAGCAGTTAGATTAGTTGACCTGCAAGACCACTTGCTATCTAAAATTCTGAGTCTCCATCTTTCTCAATTTTCACTTCCTTGATAATCAGAGGGAGCTTGTGATACAGTGGTTAAATCCCTGGACCTGGAAGTCCTGAGTTAAAATCCAGCCTCAGACACTGACTAGTATGGCCCACCATCTATTAAACTCCTGCTATGTGCAAGGCCCTGGGGACAAAGTAAAAAGAAAAAAAAATCTTTGACTTGAAGGAACTTCTGTCCCATTCTACTAGGGGGAGACCACAAAGACACATTTTTACAATCTTGAATACATAAATTTAAAATGAAGGAGTTTGAACTTTTTTTTTTATTTTGAAAGTTTAAAGCATCCAGTTTATGAATGTTTAAGACTGTGTTGTATCCCCCAGTGTTATTTCTAGAAAAGCAGATGCTGTTATTCTCCTGTCCCACTTTATATCAGTGGCTGTCACTTTGCACCAATGTGGATTCCTGAAAAGTCAAGGGCATATTAAATTATTGGGAATAGACTTACATTTTAATCATCTTAGAGAAAGTAACTCAAAAGTTAAGGATATCTTATTGTAAATCTTAAGTAAAGTGAACAATCTTCCTTTTTAATTGAATTGAATTTATTTAAATTAATAAACATTTATTTCTCCTCCTTACCACTGCTAGACTCATTGGAAAAAAAGAAAGCAAAACAACCATGCCATCAAACAAAGAAACAAAAAATCCTAGAACACTCATAACAAATATACATAGTCAAGAAAAATACATTCCTATTTGGGCCATACAAAAATGTATGTCTCATTCTCGTATTAAATTCATCCCTTCTCTATCAGAAGGTGAGTCATATGACCATCAGGTTTCTGAAATTGTGGTTGTTTACTGCATTGATCAGAATTCTTAAGACTTTCAGAGTCATCTTCACAGTGTTATTATAGAAATCATTTTCCTGGTTCTAATTCACTTCCCTATGCATCAGGGCATCTAAGTCTCATATTTCTGTGAAAAAATATCCTTTTTGTCATGTCTTATGGCACAATAGTATTACATTACATTAACAAAATTTGTTCAGCCATTTTCCAATTGTAGGTCCTTTGTCTCCAGCTCTCTGGATTTTTCATATCTATGCTCTTATCCCAAGATTCCTGACTGTGATATAGGGAAGAAAATGTGTAAAACTTAAAGTAAAAAAACTTGGGAGTTCAAATTTGGATTTGGTTACTTCCTATATAGTGTATTCTGAAACTCTTAATGTGGTTTTAGGCTATTAAGACTTTTGGAATAGATTCTATTACTGTGTGAGCTTGGGCAAATCACCCAATACTTGGTTTCCTCATCTATAAAACAATATTTGCATTAAGAACCCTACAGCGACCAAATAACCAAGTATATTAAATATTTTATAACTTTTAAACTCTACAGAAATGTTAGCTATTATTATTGATAATTAAATTGGATGTTTAAATTCTTTCTATAATTAGACACCTATATGGATCTGATTTGGGGGACTATGAAAAGCAAAGGAGAAGGAATGGCCATTTTCACCAAATCTTTGTTTACTGCTATACACTTTTTCTCATGATTTAATTGGATTTAATTTTTTACTAAAATTTCATTGATGGCTTTTTATGCCATAGTCATTTTCCCTTATGACAATCCTCCTGCTAAATCTTCCCATTTAACAAAGAAAAACAGCTAGGCCCAAGTAATAAACACAACAATATGTGTGCTGCAATCCACTTCCTGTTCATCCTACTTTTTTGAAGAGGATCAAAGACATCATTGAGTGATGTATTGATTTGTGAATGAATTGGATTTGCATGAGAATGATTTGCACAAAGTAATCATCTTCACTCTTCCAGTCATCCAAATTCAATGGTGAGACCAAAGTCAGGACAATCAGTGATGGTCAGGGATGCAGTGGATGCCCTTGGCTTCCACAGCTCGTGTCAGTTGCTTTCATGGCCATTGCAACAAATTGTTCTCATCTGCTCATTCAACCAGAGAAAGTCTTTACATCTTGGGATAGACATCCCCCCTAATTCATTGATGGGTTTGAGGCTAGTGGTGACTCTTAACCTCATTTAGTCCATCTACCAAGACAGTTTTTCTGGGATGTGGCTTCTTGGAGCCAAAAGTGAAGGTTAGGTGCAGGTAGACACCGAAGATAGGTAAGAAACTTTGAAAAGGACTCAGCAAGTCCTCTCACCGGAGGTGCTAATCCTCCTGAACTATCCCATACACATAGGCAATTACTCTATGGATGGATGGGAGGCATGTTGGGACATTAAGTCTCTAGGCAGGAATTGGCCATTATAATTAATCAGTTCAATTGTACTTTAGTGGTTTTAAATTATTTTTTTATATTGCACACATTATTTTCCTACTTCTGTTTCCTTCACACATGTTCCCACTTTTCTTGATTTCTTTGTATTTGTCACTTCTGGTAATAAAATCAGATGTCATTCTATTCACATAACCACAATTTGTTCAGTTTCTCCCCAGTCAATGGGTAACCTCTTTGTTTTCATTATTCTCCTACCATAAAAGTGCTACTAATATGTTGGTGAGGTATTTCTTTTCTGCCTGATTTCTTTAGGCTATATAGTGGAATCACCGGAGTCAAAGAATTTGTGTAGTTTTAGTTATCTTTTTCATAATCTCTCATTGTTTTGTAGGATAGCTCAACCAATTCACTGCTATACCAACAGGGTGTTAGTGTATCTATCTCCTCATAGCCATTCCATTATTCATCATTTACCAGCTAACATAGATTGTTTTAGTAGGAAATGTGTCTCCTCTCTCACTCTGGTGGTCTTCAAGCAGATGCTAGATGAGGGAGGGGAACTGGATTAGAATAATCGTTTATATAACATCTACTATGTGCCAGTCACTAAGCTTATTATAATCTTACAAATATTATCTTAATTTAATAATTCATATCTTACAAATATTATCTCATTTGATTGTTAAGTAGGTTACAGTGAAGATTCCTTTTTTTTGAGAGAAGCTGGATTAGATAGTTAATATTCCTTCCAGTTCTAAAATTCTTTGATATTGAGATATTTATTGATTTGTTTTATATCCCACTACTTTATCAAAGCTATTAATCTCAATTTTATTTATTCCAAATTTTACAAAGCCAAACAAAACAAGCATTTCCATGTACAAAGAAAAAGAAGGTAGTATACAAATGAAATCGCAAATCTCCTATATGTATAGCTTATTTTCTTATCTACATAATAAATCCTTTCCACAAATGTCCCCGCTTCTCCTGACCCTCCTAGCATCACAAAAGATATCTTCAGGAAGGTCAACATATACATATCATGCACATATAGATTAAGTCTATGAAACACTTAAAACACGAAGTTTCACCTTTTTGTTTACTTTCTAGAGCACTAATTCTGTGGCTGTGTATAATGTTCTTCTGGTTCTACTCATTTCACTGTTCATTATATTGCGTGACATTCTTTCCAAGTTTTTTTTTTTTAATCAATCCATTCATCATTTCTTATGGCTCAGTAGTATTCCATCACAATTATATACTACAGTTTGTTCAACCATTCCCCAATTGATGGGCATTCCCTCAATTTCCAATTCTTTGCCAATCTCCATTTTAAAAAATTAATTCTCCATAGTTTTACAGGTAAATTATGTCACCCATAATTGGGGCAACCAGGCAGCACAGTGGATAGAGTGACAGACCTGAAGTCAGGAAGTCTCAATTTCTTGAGTTCAAACCTGGCCTCAGATACTTAATAGCTTTGTGACTATGAGCAAGTCACTTAACCCTGTTGGTCTCAGTTTCCTCATTTGTAAAACAAGCTGGAAAAAGAAATGGCAAACTGCTCCACTATTTTTGCCAAGAAAACCCTAAATAAGGTCATGAAGAATCAGACACAAGTGAAATGACTCAACAACAACAAAAGATTAATAGGGATAATTTTGACTTCTTTGCCAATGTTTATACCTTTAGTTTCTCTCATTTTGCTCAGACATCTTCTAGAACTATGCAAATAAGAGTGGGGAAAGTGACTGCTTTGCTTTGCTCCTGTTCTTATTGGGAAAACTTCTACTGTTTTACCATTATAGATAATGATAGCTAGCATTTTTATAGTACTAATTATATGCCAGCCACTATGCTAATGCTAGATTTTGGTTTTGTAACTATACTTTTGACCATATTAAAGAAGGAATCTTTCATGTCTATAATTTTTAAAGTATCTTTTAAAAAAATAAGTGCTATATTTTATCAAAGGCTGTTAAAAATCTAATTAATCATGTGGTTTTATGGTTTGTATAATTAAAATTATTTTTCATTTTTGGAAAATACCATTTATCCCTTGTTATTTGTCTAGTTACTTCCAGAATATCTCTCAGTGTGCCTCAATACTTCAGTTGGTCTATTATGTGTAAATAGAATAGCCAGATCCCATTTAATAGTCAAGAATCTACTCGACCTAGGCGTGCTAATGATGTCACTCCCACCTCCCTTAGTGGGGAGGGGAGACGAGTTACCCACACGTGACAATAAGTAACAAATCAAGAATAAGGGACTGCCCTTTGGGCAGTCCAAATCAATGTAGAAACTGCCATTTGTCCATTTGAATTAGAGGTG